>NC_135423.1:16722500-17022500 GCF_051991245.1 Festucalex cinctus
ATAAATAAGCACAATGATCTTGTCTGACAATTTAATTTTTTTGTAAAAATAATTTGTCATAGCAAAATAAGCAAGTTTAGGTTAAATTTAGGAAATTATATCTTAGTTAAGATTTCTGTTTTTGCAGTGTACTTTTTATTTTATTTTTTTGTCAGCAGATAGGCCTAATGTTGAACATTTCAGATCTAAAACTATTTCACATAAAAATTTTCTGTGATCTTATTGATGAAAAACACCTTCACACACAATTACAGTATATCAACAAATGGCTATTATGGCGTCATGCTATGAGCTAGTAAATTAGCCAGCAGTAGTTAGCGGTCGGATTAACATTATTGTTGCAACGCTATAGTCGTTGGATTAATGTTATGTTATAACTATAATTTAGGCTACTTTTTTTTTTTCAAAGAATCCTTTCACTGTGTCTAATTCCTGTCTGATCAGTATGTGAATGAGTTGTTGAATGTAAAGCGCTTTGAGGGAAAGGGGTGTACTGTACAGTATATAATTGTATAAACATTGGTACTTAAAGCATTGCCTTTATGGTTAACAAGGTTTTTATGTGAATGAAGTTGTCTTTAATTAACTAGCTGGTTTCTCTTCATTTGTTTTGTTATAATGTGTGGGAATTACAACACTGTCCGTGTGAGATCTAATGTTGAGTGTATCGCATGTCCCGGTCGCGCAAGGAGGAAGAGAAGGTTGCCAGTGTGTGCACTAATACATCCATCAAAACCTGTTGCAGCAGGTTGTCTTCTTGCTTACTCTCTCATCTCTCATCTCATTCCTGTTTGTAGTTGGACGTGTGCCACACACACACGTACACACACACCCACACACACATACACGGCATGACGATTGTATCCGCGCAGTCAAATTCAAAACTGGCCCGTCAACACTTTGAATGCACATTTGGACAATTTGCACACTGAAGAGCACATCTGCGAGACAAGGACCCAGGGGGTGTTGAAGCCTGCAAGGGATTCTGACAGCATAAAGTCCACAAAGAAGACATTATCGCTGATTTGAATTGAGAGTGAGTCTCCAGTCTTAATTGTCCTCTTGCAATCAATTTTGCACATTCAGCATCACAGTATGTCGATGATGTTTGTCAACATCACTGCTGCAGTTAATGTTTTAAACTTAAAATGTTGCATACTAAACTAATATATTTGCATTCTTTATTCAACTTCAGAATGTTTATTTTTTTCAATTATTATATAAGTCATTTCTCGGATTTTTCAGGAAAAACTAAAATTTTAACCATTTGCATCATGAGGAGATGATTTTTTTTGGTTTTTGGTGGGTAAAAAAGAAACAATTTTGCAAAAAAAACAAAAACGTAGCCAATTATTTTAAGAGGGTGATGATATCAGAATTCAATAGACATCATTCATTATAATCAGGGAAAATATTTTCGCTGATGAAAGTTACCATATATGGTTCCTTGCCACACGTAAGGCACTCCAGAAAATGGCAATGGTTTGATATTTATTTCATCAACATTTTGCACATTTTTAAAAACATATATGAACAAGTCTCTCGAAAGGGCTAAAATCAAAATTGTAAAAAAAAAAATGTGGAATTAAATTTACAAACCTTTTTAGGCAATTTTCTAAAATACCATTTTTGGACCACCCTTGATTGTCCATATAGTTTGGAGGCGGTTAGAATGGCAACTTAGCACGAGCCAAAACCGGCCCACCAAATATTGAGTCATTTCTACCAGGGTGATACTCAGGGGTGTTAAATATGGATTAATCATTTTAAGTCAATTAGGAACTTTTTACTTGGAGTCAAAACTGCACAATATGTCTCCTTTTAATATACATGGTTCAAAGTTTACTTCAGTCAAAATTTATGGGGTATATGCCA
Organism: Festucalex cinctus; assembly: GCF_051991245.1. Classification (NCBI taxonomy): domain Eukaryota; kingdom Metazoa; phylum Chordata; class Actinopteri; order Syngnathiformes; family Syngnathidae; genus Festucalex; species Festucalex cinctus. The sequence goes on from NC_135423.1 coordinate 16,724,376, forward strand.
CGGAAGAGGCGGGACGTGATTTTGCACATCAGTTTGGTTCCGAGGGGCACAAAGTTGGAAGCACAAATATTTTGACGCAGCCCACACATCGCAAACCGAACCGGAACCAAACTGATGTGCAAAAACAGTCCTGCCTCTTCCGTGGCATATACCCCATTGTGCTCTCTGATGAAAGTGTATGTGAAAATGTTTTTTTTCCTTTTAATTAGATTTGACAGACGAATTTGATCTTTTAGCCATAACAATGATTATGACATGAAGCATGGAAAAAAAAAAAAAAAAGAGCCCAGACCTCAATCCAATTGGAAATTTGTGGAGAGACTCTTGCAATCTGACATATTCAAAGGTAGTTTTAAGGTATTAAAAAAAAAATCTCTCTCTCTCTCTCTCTCTCTATACATATATACATACATACATACATATATATATATACATGCAAAGAGAGCTCCTATCCATCCACTGCAAACTCCACACAAGATTTGAACCCTGAACCTAAAAAATGTGATGCAAATGTGTAATCTACTTCCCAAATTACTATAAATCCATTTGAACTATTCTGAGCATTGAGCCGCTCCCTGCCAACACACACACTCACCTGCACACTTGCAAATTTGATCCTGTTAAAACAATTCATTGGCTGGGTCTGAACACGTTCAACAAAACTCAATAGTGTCTGTACACAATGAATGGCAGGGCAAGATCAACCTTTTTAAAACATGGCTTTTATCTCATTTTGGCAAGCAGCTCTTCATTCTTCCACCTTGTGTAACCAACCTGTGCATACAAGGATATTTTTGGAAGAAATATTAGTTTGATCGGTCAATCTGTTTATTACGATCTTTGAAAAACTGCAAACGATGTATGATTTTGTGCGAAATGAATAATAATATATAGTAATAATTAGGAACAATGCATGATATAATAAAATTAAAAGTGTATCGTTTCAGTTTTGTTTCCAGGCTGTTAAGGCATCACTTGAACTTTGATGCCTAAGTGCATGCGTTCAGGCTGACGACAACATGTCAGTCAGGCAGAGGAGTGTTTGTTGCTCGACAGCACGAAATGCAATCTCTCCGTTTCCACCGTCACCCTTTTGCCTCCTTTCATGTGGGCAGAAAGCTGTTCCTCTCTGTTTTCACTTCGTCCGCCTCAGTGGTATTTGGCGTGGCATGACCAAAAAGTCACGGTTTGTTGCCACTTTAATGGGCTTCCTGTATGTTAAATAGATGCGGTTACCTTGACTTGCCACGTGTCTCCAGGCTCTGCTGGGATCTGATAACACATTTGTACACAGTGAGCAACTTTTACCCCTTATTAACCTGCACATGTCAAAATCGATTGACTGTCTGTGAAAAGTATACGGTAATATATTGCATCTGAGGTTAACTGGCACTTACCTGAGAAGAGGGAGGAAAAAAATGCATTAACTTGAGCATTCACAGATTTAACAGCAGCAGCAGCAGCAGCAGCATAAGGAAAACATGTCAATTGAATTAAAAACTGCATAAAACATCAGTTTTCAATGTGTTTCCAGAATCATATCCTGGTACAGAATGTCAGACTCGCCAACGTTTTCACCCAAGAAGGACGAGTGTCAACCCTCCAATCCCCACGCAAGACCTCACACCTCACATGAGCACCTTGGGACCTCCCGCCAGCAGGTGGCAGAGTCACAAGGAATGAGGATAATGAGGGTGAAATTGGTTAGTGATTTCGAGATTATAACATACGTTCAGTGCTTAAAATGAAACATTACACCACAGATTTCAGTCATTGACTTGAGTTATTGATATGTCAAAGTCCAAATTTGTAAACATATCACATTATATATTCCCAAGTAACTGCTGTAAAAATTGTAATTGTAATTTTATGACAGATTGTTCCAGTTTTGGTTCTGAATGTATAGATGGGATTCAGCAGCTGTTGAGGACAGCAGCAGACTTGTTTTTTTTGTTTTTTTGTTTTTTTAGTTGGTTAGGGTCTCTGACCACCCCAAAAATCTTGTAAACTCCTAATCTATTTGCCTTATAAAAAGCTGATCATTTGGCAGTTAAAAAAAAAGAAAAAAAACACTATAAAAATATGTTTGCTTGATTGATTTTGGTGTGCTTGATAAATTAAAGTAACAAAAACTATATACTGTATATACAGTGTTCTCTCATTTTCTGCTGGGGTTAGATTGAAAAACAAATGAATAATAAATAAATGAAATCCACGAAGTAGTTTACTTCATGTTTTATATTCATTACGTAATACTTTAAGGCTCTAAAACCTCTTACCACACAGTATATAAATTTTTCTCATCAATGCATTTACATTTTCTCACATTTCTCTCATATGAACATTCTCAATGTTCAAACATTTATAACACATATGGGTTATGAAATAGGTACATTACCGTGAGAAAAAAGAAAATAAAAGAATGCAAAATTGCACCTAAAAAAATCTGCGAAACAGCAAGGCTACGAAAAGTGAACCGCGTTATAGCGAGGGAACACTGTAAAATAAAATTACAAAATAGACACATGAGGGCAGCTGACAATAGTGAAGGGGATACATGTACATTTTTTTTTTTGATAATGTATCTATTAATCCACAGACAACACATTGCAGTGCTGTCCTATTCGATCAGCAAGCCAGACCTCCCCTCACCTCAATGCACGCACCTGTGAGCAGGAAGCATAGTGCCGAAGGAACGGGACGACAGGGCCCCGTCGACACGTCTCGTTTCCACCCGTACCTGCGACAGCTCAGCGAGGGTGCAAATGCAGTTTGTCTCCAGTCTGGCTCGACTCCCTTCAGTAGCCTGCAGGAGGTCTGCAGCCCTCAAATGTGCTGTCACACACCTGGATCAAACAACGAGGCGCAAACACTCTGGGAGCAATCCGGCTACAATGATCAGGTAACAGACGCACAAATGTAGCAAAGAAACATGAAGGAGGGTTGATTACTGTATTGTTTTGGGGCTGCTTTGCTCCATCTGGCACAGGGTGTCTTGGCTCTGCGCAGGATACAAAGACATTTCAAAAAGAAAGAAACATTCTGCCCAGTGTCAGAAAACAGAAGGTCAGAGTCCCCCAACAGAATAGGAATACCCCAAGCACACATCTAATAGGCTACCTAAGAATGGCTTAGAACAAAAGCATCAGATGAGCAAATCAGATGATATACAAAATTTTGAAGAAAAACTACCTCAGTTAACACACCAAAAAATACATAAAAAAGCTTGATCCTCGGTAAATGCAGGTGAGAAGCCCTCCATGTCCATACGCTATCTTCTGCTCGTGATGGCTAGCTAGCTAGCAGCACACTAAAGAAGGAATCACTGGTGCCTCCCAGCGAGTATTGGACTTTAAATCCTCTTCCCTTTCTTGTGTTTAACTGCACCATCTTTCACGTGGCATTGTGTACCTTGACTGTAGATATCGTTAGCCCACTATATGTGAAAGCTGTATTCCGTTGCTTGGCGCGGCAGCCATTTTGGGCCAGAAAGTAAACAGTCGGCTACTGTATGCTGAGACAATACATAGTGATTTGCTTGCAAACACATTTCATTTCCTTTCATTCTTATTTAATCAGCAACAAACATTACAAACAGTTATAATCTGAACACAGAAACATTGTGGAATTTGTCTCAAAAACTCTCAGTCTGGATTTAAAGCAATTCACTTAGCTTCCAGCCTTTTTGTGGCATATTTCATGCATAAGGAGCAGAGTAAACAAAAGCCCTTTCACACAATTCCATATGGGGATAGAGGACCGAAAGCAACAAATAATCTTGTGACTGAAGTGACATAACCATATTTCTAGAATTTACAGTATTTATTTGTAACTATACACGGACAAAAAAAATGAGCAATATCCTCCTGACTACCCGGAAAAAAAAATATTGCCCAACCATGTTTGTTTTGATATTCCTCAATCTTTGTGAAGTAACTGGAATACTGCAAAATAAATTTTTTGAAAAAAAAAAAAATCTATGTGTCCAGGACAGAGGACATTTTTTTAAAACTTAAATGCTAGGCTCAAATACAGTTAAAATAATTCAAACAATACTTTAATGTGTTCTTAAGAGTCTTATAGAAAACAAGCTAACAACATTTAAAGCCTAAATTTGTTAAAAAAAAAAAAAAAAAAGTGTTACACATACTTTTCCTCTTCCCTAAAAAGTGCTTGCACTGAGGGAAGCCATTTTCTTTTAGATGCAATCAAAGGTAGCAAAGCCCCACCCCTACACATTTGGTATCATTGGAAAGCTCTGAATGTCCCCAACAGAGCACAAAGGGTGTTAATTCAATCATATGCACTCTGTGGGAGATATTCAAGTTTAAAAAAGGTCCACTACAGAGGACACATTTGAATTGCTGATAGTCAGGAGGATGCTACTTCTTTCTTGGTCTACAATGAAGTAATTGCATTTCCACTCATTTCCATGGAAAACATTTTTGGCAAATGTTTCACTTTGCAAAACAGGGTCACAGACAGGTGACCCCGGTTCCACTTTATTTTGATCCCATAGATCTAAATCCAATAGAACATCTGTGGAAGGAGCTGAATCTGGCAATTCTGTTCAACTACAAACAATGTTTGTTAATTTTCAGGAATTTTTAAAAATGTACTATTAGTTTTGTCTATCATTTTAGGGACACCAGTGTTTTTTGTGCAATGGTAAGGTATCAACATTTTTGTCCATATCACATATGTAACAGAAGATTGTAGTGCATATTATTGAGTAGCAAATTTTGTGATTTGTTTTTTTTTCTATCTCCAGTGTGCCTACCCTGACATTCCAGCGGTGCCAGCTGAGACTCCTTGTTCCCATTCTCAGTGCTATCTATCCTACACTTCCTCTAGCCCCCCGCAAGAGGTACAGTAAGGGCAATGATTAATAGCAGTAGTAATAAGGAAAGAAGTGTTGCAAGATAATCTGATAAAAGAGAAGATATGAGATATTCATGTTGGTATCGTCACTGTACGTTCTCTACAGGTTCCGACAAGGCCGTACGCTACTGATGAGCATTCCAACAAGCCACATTATTCTCTTCAGAGTTTCTCGTCTCAAATTCATCAGAGGAACAACCCGCAGTCACTCTTCCCCAAACCCATTTACTCATACAGGTGATAATTTCATTACGTACTTCCAATCTTCAATGCATTATATTGTAATCTGAGCATTTGACTGTCATTAGTTACATTACTACATTTGACCTCTGACCTTTAATAAAACAATGCCAATACAACTGATGGATTTGCTCTTTATGCCATCAATGAATACATAGATGGTCATTCCTGCAGCTGTGTCCATAAAATGCAGATTTAAAGTATGTTTTCTCTATGTCACTGCAGCATTCTCATCTTCATGGCTCTGAAAAACAGTGAAACGGGAAGCCTGCCTGTCAGTGAGATCTACAGCTTCATGACTGAAAACTTTCCCTATTTTAAGGTACAACACTGCAGGTTACTCATAGGCATGATGCTCACTATTAATGTTAAGAAAAATAGCTTTTAATAGCACAATCATGGAGTCACGGAAAGCTTCTGTAGTTTTCTTTAAAACGTCATAAGGGAATTTCCATTCAGTTGATGTTTACCTTATTTAGCGATACGAGAGGAGCATAAAAAGGTGTTGTTTTGGATCTTGTTAGATTATAGGTACACTGAAAAAGAGTCTGTTGGATTTAGTGCATTAATATCATGTTTCAACAACATGAATATGGTGTTATTTTGTGTGATAATCAATACAATGGAGGAAAGTCAGACCCTCATGCAACTGGGTACTGCGGCTTCTCGCCACATTCCGAAAATATACACCCGACCAACCTCTTGCCCAAAGTCAGCTCGGATTTTTCCCCACTGTTCTATATTTAATTAGCTGTTTTATTTTATTTTATTTTATTTTATTTTATTTTATTTTATTTTATTTTATTTTATTTTATATTATTTTATTTTATTTTATTTATTTATTTATTTATTTATTTTTTAAAGGATCCTGTTTTGCCAGTAGCTAGTAGTAGTTGTTAAAGGATTATCATCATCCTTTGTGCACTTGATGACACTAATTACTTCTTATGATGAATGATGCACTGTCAAGATTTTGGTCATGACTTTGTGGAAAGGTATGAGGAAGCCATTAAAGATTCAATGGGGTTGTCTTGACATATTTAATAAGTAGACTGTTTGTGTATTGTGTAAGTGTATTGTTGTAGGGTTTATACAACACTAAAAAATGAATATGATCATTCAGTGCATAGTAATAATTTTTACTGAAAGCTTTATATTTTTTCAACACAACTGCAAGTTAGGACTTAAGCGTTCAATGCACCTGCAATATATTCAGGCTCACAATTGGAAATATTTGCTTATGTGTGCAACTTGGATGGCGACGTTCCAAGCAACAATCTGCCACGTTCAAAAACATGCTGCAGGGCCAGAAAACGTAACAGATGAATGACATAGAGTCACTTTTTCATGGCTGGGAATTGTATTACTATGTGTGTTGAAATACTTGGACTTAGACTATAGTTATAAGTATAATTATTTGCATTTCACCTCAAGTCAGCTTTTCAGCGCAAGGGCAGTCTGCATCACCTTCACATCACATTTCTCCAATAAACAACATTACAGCTAACATTCTTTCATGCACTCAGCCTCACAATGAGCTTTGATTTTCCAACAAGGGCAGCACAGTGGATGATTGGTTAGCATGTCTGCCTCCCATTGTGTGCGAGATCGAGTCTGGGCTTCGGCCTTCCGGGGTGGAGTTTGCATGTTGTCCCTCTACCTTTGTGAGTCATCTCTGGGTTCACCGGTCTCCTCCTACATTCCAGAGACATGCATGGCAGGTTAATTGAGCGCTCTAAATTGTCCCTAGATGTGCATGTGAGTGGTTGGCATTGGCAACCAGTTCTGGGTGTACTCCTGCCCCAAGCCAGCTGGAATAGGCTCCAGTACTTTTGTTGCCAGTTAATTTGAATACAAGAAACAGTTGTAAACTTGATTACAGTGAATTTCTGTAAAGTAAATACAGTAAGTAACTGTAATATCCATCCATCCATCCATCCATCCATCCATCCATCCATCCATCCATCCACCCACCCATCCATTTTCTTGACTGCTTATTCCTCGAGGGTCATGGGGGGGCCGGGAGCCTCAGCTGGCTTTGGGCAGTAGGCGGAGTAACCCTGGACCAGTTGCCAGCCAATCGCAGGACACACAGAGACGAACAACCATCCACACTCACAAGCACACCTAGGGACAATTCGGAGTGTTCAATTAACCTGCCATGCATGTCTTTGGAATGTGGGAGGAGACCGGAGTACCCGGAGAAGACCCACGCAGGCACGGGGAGAACATGCAAACTTCACCCAGGAAGGCCGGAGCCTGGACTCGAACCAAAATCCTTAGTACTGGGAGGCGGACGTGCTAAACAGTGAACCACCATACCGCCCTAACTGTAATATATATACAGTAAATATAAAAATACAGTAATTGTAACAGTAAATGAGTTTTTACAAGAATTAGCTGGCAATTCTTTTGTCATTTCTTTTTAATTCTACAGTCAATTCTTTACAGTGAACGACCGACACATTACATGTACAGTAACAGTATATACATGTGTATATATATATATACTATCAAAATTCTAAGATATTATTAATCTGACGTCCATATATATATGTAAAAATGAACCCAATAATTTGACATGAACCAATATTCTGAATGTCAAACACATACATTTATTAAATACTTTACTTTAATGCATGTAGTTGTGTTTATTACGCAAACACATCCTGTGCTACCTGTAACATAACCATCCGCTGTCATCGTAAGGATCATCTGTGGTCAAAATTAATACTGTGATTAATCTGTGTTAATACATGATTAATGCAATAAGTTTTGTGATTAATTAGTTAATGCTTTAACTTTTATAGCACTAATATACATACAATATGTATGTTTGTATATATGCATATATATGTAATGTAAGTAGGTATACAGTATATACATTAGGTCTCTTTATAACAGATGATCTAAAGCATTTTCTAGGACTATATATGCTGTATATGGTATGAATCTTGGCGGACGGTAAAACATGTCCTGCATGGACAGTTAAAATGTATTCAAGTTGAAGCTGATCATTTATGTGGTGTTTCATCCAAGAAGAATCATAAATCTTAATGCATTTTTCGATTAAATTTAGATGTGGATGACAGTTGTGCAATATTTTTAAAAGCTGTTGTGCTATCTAGCAATCTGATTTATCCTTGCAAGGTTGTTAGATTGTTGTACATTCTTGATAACCTAATATCACCTCACCTAAATAAATCTCTTCTTTGTCTTTCCAAGTGTGGTAGTAATGATTTGAAATGGAATATTCTACGTTCAGTAGCTTTAAGGAAAACTGGAACGAAAAAAATTAGGGATGATTGAGTACAGACACCAGGTATCGATATTGGGACGACCTATATTTCGAGGTATTGGTACTCGCAGCGGTGGCTGATAGCTCTATTGGCCACCCTCCTCAGGTACTACAAATTAGAAGAAGATAGAATCCTTATTCGTTTCATCCAATTTTAATTTAAAAAAAAAAAAAAAGGCTAGACTGGGATCTATAGGTCTACCTTCTGACTTTTGGGGGGAGAAATTTTAGGTCCCAAAAATTCTACACACTAAATTCTGTAGAGTCCATTTGACTCTATTTAGATAGAGACCAAATAGACTCCGTTTTACAGTAATATTTACACTTGGAAGAGAGTAAAATAAAGAATTGGAAAACAAAAAATAAAAGTGACCCAAGGTAGGAGGGACATAACTCAGGTGGTAGTGTGGCAGTCTCCCAAGCTGAAGGTCGTGCGTTTGAACCTTAACCCTTAAGTGAGTTTTATTTATTTTTTTAGTTTTTTTTTTTTATGTTACTCTCTTCCTAGTGTAAATCTTAGTTTACTCTAAACCTGAGTCTATTTGGTCCCTATCTAATAGAGTCAAAATTGACTCAATAGAGTCAAATTTACACTACAGAATTTACTGTGTAGTGGTATCGGTACTTGGTATTGGTATCGGTGACTACTCAAGAGTTGAGTACTGGTATAGGTGGTATCAGTCTGAAAATGGATGGATTTACTTTCCAGGTGTCCAAATACTTTTGCTTGTATGATATAATGACGCTCGTTCAACCTCTGACCATGGCCTGCTTCTTTCTAGACAGCCCCCGATGGATGGAAGAACTCTGTGCGACACAACCTCTCCCTGAACAAAAGCTTTGAGAAGTTGGAGGGCAAAAATGGGAACTCCTCCAGGAAAGGTTGTCTGTGGGCTCTCAATCCTGCCAAGGTGGAAAAGATGCAGGAGGAGTTGCACAAGTGGCGACGCAAAGACCCCGTTAGTATCCGCAGGAGTATGGCAAGACCAGGTAGGACTCAGAAGCATCTTGAAAGTTCTCGAAAGGAAAACCATCTTCATGTTGTTTTTCTGCAGAACACCTAGATCATCTACTCGGACAGATGCCCAAGAAGCTCCGTTCGACGCCGCCGTACACAAGAAATGTCGGTGTTTATGGCACCATGCCGTCAATCTCCGGCCCAACGCGTGTTCAACCACCCAGCAGAGAAAGTCGACGCCCTCAGTATTCATGTGCTCCTCCGCCCTCGCGCCAGTCCTCCTTCCATTCCCTCACTGACATCCATTTTAGTGACTTGTCGGCCCTGCACACCCCATGTGACGAGCAACACACAGCTGACGTCCATCCTGAAAGTCTGAACTTAATTGCGACTGGGACACTACCGCCGACATACAGTGCCAACCACCAGGACGACTTCAGTGTTGGTCTAAGGAGCCTTCAGGACTTGCAATTGGATGGAGATACTTATGATGTGGATGTTCTCAACCCCAGTCTGACTGATCTGCAGTTGAAAGGTAGGCAGTGCCAGGGGGAGGTACAGATCAGTTTGGGTGGGTAAACATGGCTTTTGGAAATTCTTCAATCCAATCCTTCAAGCATTGTTGGGTCCTTACGGTATGTGTAGCATTATTTATTTATTTAAAAGGCCATCAAATATGAAGTTATAAGAAAACAGCAATAAGAGACAGTAATAATGAATACAAAAGAGGCAATATCATACCTGTTTACACATGTTCGGAAATGAGTAGGAGGAAGTACAGGGTGACACAAAAAAACTGTAGCTTTTGACAAATCAAATAAAACCAAGAGTGGTGGAAGAAAAATATTTTATTGCTAGTAATTGAAACCTTAAAACATGACATTTAAAATCAAACAATGATGGTTGTTGACAGATGTTGTCACATCTGTCAACAGCCCCCATGACTGTGTCCATCACCTCAGGCTTGCAGGCATCTCGTATCCATCCCACCTGTGTCGACACCATGCCCAACAGAGAGACCTCAGCGGTAGCAGCAATGGCTCTCTGTAAAATGGAGTTTGACGACACATCAAGTGAACCGAGCTTTAAACAACATGACTATTCAAGCGGCTGGTATCCTGACGTTTACCCGGCGGACAACTGCTGCTAACCCAGCTGAGATGTTACAGCGGTCAATGAGGAATCTCAACAGCAGATCTCAATGAATTCGTAAAGGTGGATGTCATCCACAGGACTTTTTTTTTTTTTTAATGAAAATTCCAACATTTTTTCTAAAATGGCATGTTTTAAGGTTTCAATTACTATTAATAAAATATTTTTCTTCCATCACTCTTGGTTTTATTGGATTGTTAAAAAGTTCCCGTTTTTTGTGTCACCATGTACATACTGATCTATAACTACCACCATACACTTATTTCATTATCATTTTATTTCAATATTTCATTATCATTCATTTCATTATCTATTTATTACAGTATTTAAGAATATTCACATCTAAATCTACATACATGAAATAAAATACAAAACATCCATCCATCCATTTTCTTGACCGCTTATTCCTCACAAGGGTCGCGGGGGCTGCTGGCGCCTATCTCAGCTGGCTCTGGGCAGTAGGCGGGGGACACCCTGGACTGGTTGCCAGCCAATCGCAGGGCAAAATACAAAACACAATATTCTAATTTACGATACATATGTAATGCCATATTTATCTACCAATATGTAGTTATCCACAATATTTTAATTTTCAATCACTAAACCATCGATATATTGCCTATGTTCATTTTATTAATGTAGCCATAAAAAATCAATCAATCAATTAATCAATATTTATTCATTGGTTTATTAATCTATGTTTATTAATGTATTTATTTATTTATTTAGTTAGTTAGTTAGTTAGTTAGTTATTCATTTATTTTATTTTTTTTATTTATTTATCCAGAAAAAAAATCTTTAAAATTATTTCATCTCTATTTTTCAAGAGTGCCCTTACCAAGACTGACTGACAGCGGCAAGGTTAAAAGATACAGAAAAATCAACAGCCATACCTACCAGAAAACATACTCTATAAATAGGTAAAAAAAAATAAATGTTGTTTTTGTATACAACAATTCAGAAAGTAGCGTCAAATTCACCCAAGCAGCGCAGCGTCCATTTTTTTTTTTTTTTTGCCCAAATTTGGCTATTTTTGTCCCAACAGTTTTTAGAATGCAATTTCAATTTGGCACCTTTCTGTCAGAATTTGTTCAGAAAACCACAAAAAGAACAAGATCCAAGATACAAGCGGCCGAAATGAGTTTCCTCCGCAGTGTGTGCGGACTCTCCCTTACTTAGACTTAGACTTGACTTTATCGAGCCGCTTCTCCTCCGCGTTGAGAGGAGCCAGCTGAGGTGGCTCGGGCATCTGGTTCGGATGCCTCCTGGACGCCTCCCTGGGGAGGTGTTCCCGGCATGTCCCACCGGCTGGAGGCCCCGGGGACGACCCAGGACACGCTGGAGAGACTATGTCACTCGTCTGGCCTGGGAACACATTGGGATCCCGCTGGTGGAGCTGGTTGAAGTGGCTGGGGAGAGGGAAGTCTGGGTTTCGCTCCTAAAGCTGCCTCGGATAAGAAGATGGATGGATGGATGGAATCACAAAAATCAGACAGAACATCTACAATTACAATTATTCATTGTTATTTTTTGTTTTGTTTATTTTTTAGGTAACCTATGGGAGGAGTTGCAAGAAGACACCCAGGTGTCACATCTGTCAACAGCCCCCACAACTGTGTCCATCACCTCAGGCTTGCAGGCATCTCGTATCCATCCCACCTGTGTCGACACCATGCCCAACAGAGAGACCTCAGCGGTAGCAGCAATGGCTCTCTGTAAAATGGAGTTTGACGACACATCAAGTGAACCGCGCTTTAAACAACATGACTATTCAAGCGGCTGGTATCCTGACGTTTACCCGGCGGACAATTTGTCGCAGCACTTCACCTGCTGCACCACATCCTTGGTCTAAGTAGGCTATGAAGCTGTTAACAACTTCATCAATTGTCACCCATGAAGCCCTCAAATCTTCGTTTTCCTGAATGTGTTCTCTCTACCCAGTGATAACTGCCCAGAGAAGAGCTCCCATGGCTTGTGTGACTACACATTTCCATATCATCTCAAAAATATCACGTTTTATTTGGGGGAAATGGACAATTTGAGCAAAGTGATAAAAGACAATGTATCCTGTACAAATTTGAACCACAGGTGATATAAGCTTATGGGGAGGTGGTCTTGAGTCACAGTGCACTCTGTGAATGTGGATCATTTTACCTGACTCATTAAATTCACAACAAATGCCTGTTTTTATTGTAAATGAACTTAAGTGCACTCGAAACATTTGAATTAAAACATGTTAACTCTAGACAATGAATGTTAAACAATACATGTATAGAATTTAATTGTACTTCATTCAGGTCCTAATAATATTTGATTATATTTAATTAACATGATTAACATTATCTTTAATTTCCTGGCTGGCAATCACTTATTTAACCATGAAACATTTATTGCTGACAGCTGTGTCAAACACAGGAACCAGGAATCTAACCACAAATGAGATTGAGTAAATCTGAAAAATACAGAAAAATATATCTTTAATACCAATACTGTATACAGATTTGATTTTGAAGGATGATGTTCCGGGGATGAGCCAGAATTTCCGGTTCTACTCGGGCAGTTTTTGGACGGTGTCACATGGCAATCAATAGTAAAGTGTGGTATGTACATTCTGTGGGGCGTAGTCTGACAATAACGTACTTCAATTAAAGGTAGCAATTATATTTAAACATTTTCTAGACCAATAAGTTTGATTTTTTTTTTAAGGCAAAATGAAGAATAATAAACGTCTTGCGTTGCTGTCAATTGCACAGGACAAACGAACAGGGAAGACGCCTAGTGGTGATTTAAGGTAATGCATTATATAGTTTGCACCGAGGATTGCAGTAGAAACACGAAAGGCAATATTTACATAAATTCGATACTTTCAGCAACTATGTGCCACTAAAACACCTGCAAGACAAAATTAGAAAAAAATAAATAAATAAAAATAAAAAAAGAATAAGAGTAAAGACCAGATTTTCGGAAAAAGTCCCATATTTATTGCATTGATGTAATTTCACTTCAAAATTGGACATAAAATTCTTACAACATGTAATATAATTAAAATGTATATGCAGTGTTCCGTACTACAATGTATGTACTGGATATCAAAATTTCTATGTATACTGTCTGACACTTCAAAATGGCTACTCCTTTGAAAAATACTCTAGACAGTGCTTGTACCCTGAAAACAAACAGAAATTACACACGCATACACGCGCGCACGCACCCCCACAGACACACGCACACACACATTGACAATTAATATCACATTTTATCTGTCACTCTGAGCTGAGTCGTATTTGGACAGAGTCATGAGACGTGTGCAATCAGAAATAGAATCCATCAGTAGTACAAACTAATATCAGACCCCGTAAAGTCAAAGTATTATGATGTGATCTCGAGCTATTACTGGCTATCAAAACACACACAATGGAAATGAACCAATGTCCATCTAATGAACTGATATGTACTGTACGTGTAACGCATGTGCCGGCCACGCACGCGCACGCACACGCACAGTTGTAATGCTCACTGGTGTACATTCCTACACAAGGAGCTAACAGAAATGAGACATCCGCGGGTTCTTCTATTTGGGGTCCTGAAGTGGAAACGGCTGATTGGACAATGTCTAAAGGGCGAGCAAATGGTGGTCATTGATTCTATGGCCCCCCGCTGTAGGAATAGTCTGCCTTGTTGTGCATCACCAGTTTGTTGTCCACAAAGTAGAAGCTGTCAGATTGTGTCTCATAAGGATTCAGGATCATCTCACGCACTGAGAGAGAACACAACAGATTTGGGATTTAGGTTTGGGAGCTTTAGGAAGTTGTGAAGAAAATGCATGCGATTAGGGAAAGCAGATTGAGAATTTATTCGACCGCACTTTGTCCTCAGTACTAATACATTACAGCTCACTTGTTGAACAACTACTTGTAATGTCTTTTTCACTGTTGTGTGCCATTATTGTATGACATTTCTGTGCACTCGTAGAATGATTAGGACACATGAACAACTAAATGTTACTGGCCAGGCAAAACTGCACTACTTGACAACTGCATGCTACTAGTACTACAAGTGACATTGTAAAATTCCACCAGTCAACATGCCAATTGCCCCTGTAATTCGTCGTTGAGAGGGACCGTATGGAGGACCAAAACTGCCAAAATTCAAAATAAATAAATGACTAAATAAATAAGTAAATGATTAAAAGTGAAAATAAAAATGAATATTAAAAAATATATATAATTTGAAAATTGTATAAAAAAAATCGTGAACCATATAGTCTTTCCAAGTGTAGTGATTCGCATCTAGCGTGCAAGGACAGATCATGTAATATTAAATTAATTAAAACAATAAAATACTAAATACTGAAAAATAAAGTAAAACAATCCCAAAAAATAAATACTAAAATACAAATAATATTAAATGATTTATTAATTACAATTATATCGTTATTCATCCATCTATGGCAGTGCCAGAAATGACAGGAAGAACAATTAAAAGTTCTTCCACTAGATGGCAGAAGATACAACTAACATCAGAATAAGTCATGGCTTTCTGTGAGTATATTACCTACAGGTACGGTTTTCACACCAATTTATTAGTCTACATTTGTAAGTAATCTATAACGAGATCATCATAATGTAAATATTCATACATTTGTGACATTTTTCTTGGCAGTGAGCCATGATATTTTTCTAATATAAAAACGGTGCCTTGACTCAATAAAGGTTGGGAAACACTGCTCCACTGTGAACTGTCTTTCTAGTGGGAATAAAGAGCAACTACTAGTACATGACCTTAAGCTTGATATTAAATCCGAACTTCCATATGAGATGCGTGTGACTGCGCTTACTGATGTCCTCTGACAGCGCAGGGAACTCATAGATGTGCTCGCATGTGTTCTTGCTGCTGGGCATGCAGAAGCCAAACTCAAAGTCAAAGCTCTTGAGCAGCTGGTCGCGGAAGTAGTGTCTCTCGATCATACGGAAGTTGTTGATGGGTGTGTCGCCAACTGTGAACTCCACCCTGCGCACACAACAGGTCAAAGTAAACTCTGTGGAAAACACATGCACATACATTTTTGCATGTAGTTCCCAACATCCATCATAGGTGAGCTGGAGCCTATCCCGACATTACAGTGTTGCACAAAAACTAATGAAATAACTTAGGGATAGACTGATTATTGGGCAGGCTTATTATTGATGCTGATATTTAACATTTTGACAAATATCAGCATGAATCTTTTTATGAATCTGAAGGCCGATCGATAAAGCTGGTATCTCACAGAGCGGTGAATGTTTGCGAACGTAGCAAATTTAGGGTTTTCATCAGGATTTGTAAGATGTTCACACAAAGGTTTTACTTGTCGCAAAAACCTTTCAAACATATTAAGACAATTTTTCACCGTTTGCGAAGATCTTTTTAAACATTTTATGAACCCTGACTAAAAGCCCCAAATAAGCTACATTCGCATACATTTGTCACTCAATGAGATACAGGGAACTTTTCATTTATGGATTTATTTAAAATTTCTACTTTATAATATATATATATATATATATATATATATATATATATATATATATATATATATATATATATATATATATATATATATATATATATATATAATATGCTGACACTGTGAACTCCCTACACTTTTTATCTAAAAAAAAAAAAATGAAAGAAAGAAGGAAATTATGTTGAAACTTTGGAAAACTGCTTACAGTTGAAAACTTTAGGGACCTATTTATTTGCTTAGATTTTAATTTAGCTGAACACATGCTGATGACCCTGGAAGCTCCTTGCAATTTTTATTATAATTTTAAAACAAAGCTGCCAATTCTTTATGTAATTAAAATTAAAAGTTGTTTTTTTAATTGCCACTAATATTTTCTCTTTTACTGCAAATGAAAAAACATTGGCTTGAAACATCGGTTATCTCCTTTACTACTAATAATCCATATCGGCCTTGAAAAAAAAAACATATCGGTCTATCACTACTGCTAATTCGATGTGATGTGCCAATTAAAGATTTCAATTTTGCAATTTGCTGTGTAAAAGGAAGTCTTCTGAATTGATTGGGTTGTTTTACCTAATGAAGTCACCAACAAGTGCTTACTAAAAGGCATCGTCTGCATTGACAGCTTGTCTGTTCTGTATGTTCTCACTCGTCAGCCCACACAACCTCCTACTACATCCTGTTCCACTGTTCTGGTGGTAGAGCAGCCGGACTGAGCACACAAGTGCATCGTTTTGTGTTTGACATTCTCTCTCGCTCTCTCTCTCTCTCTCTCTCTCTCTCTCTCTCTCTCTCTCTCTCTCTCTCTCTCTCTCTCTCTCTCTAGCTCTCATAAAGTGTTTTTTGTTTTAATTCCCCCTTGCCTCTCACACAAACACAAGGCCGACTTACGTGGCTCCGACCTGCCGCAACTGTAGGAAGGCGGGGGTGAACTGGTAGCGAACAAAGCGCCCGGCGTTGGGGTCACATTGCTTTCTGCCTCCTGCTATGAATAAATGATAAGATTGTGAGTTTGGAAGAAATCGAATTAAAACAATCAATTGAAACACAGTGGAACCTCTGAATTCAAACTCCCAGGCAACTTTTTTTTTCTTATTTCTATGTGTTCTAGTGTAGCTGCGAGGGCAAAATAGAACAACTAAATATTACTAGTGAGGTAAAACTGTGCACAAGTTGACGGCAGTGTTCGGCAGTGATTCGTGCTAGTAGTTTAATAAAATGTATAGTTATCATCTAGCATGTCACTAGTAGTACTAATTTACCTTACTAGTAACACTTAGTTGTTTTTCTAATGCAGTGTATTGTTTTACTATTGAGGGCAAAGTGCATTCTGGTACAATTCAGAGCACAAGTGGGATAATGAATGAATGCTAAATCGGCTTTCCATACCAGCCTGCACAATGAGTGTTCTGAAGAGAAGAACACGGAAAAGAGAAGAAAGGGAAAATACACCGCTAACATTAGTTGCTAGCTATAGCAACAGATAGCAGCCATACAGCTGTGTCCTCACGAGTTATCAAAGTTGCAGTGCTTTATTGATTTTACATTTTGCATTCGCCGTTAAAGTGTCCTCCTCACTGACGTTGAGAATGTTTACTTGTTTCAACATTTCATTATTCATGATTTGAACTGATCTTTACACTTATATGGCAGTGAAGTTATGTTAAAATGATACTTAAAACATCTCAAATTGTTTGTTTGACCTCAGAGGTTCCACTATAGAGGAGGTCACCAACATGTGTCCTCCTCATCACTTGCCTGTTCTAAAAGATAGCTCACCAATGAAGGGAAATATATAAACACAGTGTTGTCATAACTCATAATTATTGTGACTGAGAAATCATTTAGATGATCAATGTCTTCACATTGATGAATAAAGGATTTTGCGGCAAATGTTTCATTTTGCAAGTGTGTAACTTAACATTAATCATTACCCAGCAGTAATTAGCTCTCAATTTCAAAAATGTTTGTGGCCTTGCCTGCACTATAGTGAGCATGCGAGTAAGTGACCCATTTTTGCCAAGGTTATGAGCTGACCTGGTGCTGGAGGTTTAGTGATCTCAAAAAGGACCGTTCCTGTTTCCATATCACGGATCTTAAATCTGGTGAAGTCGATCATATGGACGTTTTCCTCCGGCGAACACAGATAGTCTGAAATAGAGAAGAAAAAGACTGCATATGTGCTGTTGTCTTTCACACAACCTCTGATAATCAATCAATTTTCATGGTCACATGATCTGGGGTCTACTCCAGATGGACTCAAGGAGTAATGGATATTGCTCGTCGATGACAGTGTGTATATTTTTTAATAAACAAACAAAGAAATTCACGCTCACTTTCACACATGTTTCCGATAAACCTGACAAGCATGTTTTGGGAATGTGGGAGGCGACTACAGTGCCTGTAGAAAACCCACACAAGCACGACGAGAACATAAAATCATTGTACAGAAAGGTTGCCCAGATTCGAACCTAGAACCATTTGCCTGCGAGGTAGTTGTGCTAACCACATGCTTCCCTGCAGCCCCGAACACGCCACCATTACTTTGTGGGCATTTTTGATGAGAAAACTGCTGGGATGAGCCTCTTTTACTCCATTAGACCGTGTGTGTGCGTGTGCGTGAAACACTTCTTTGGCACCATGGGAGGAGGATTACATATAAGAGGCTTATTGTGTTTTACCATCACATGGACCAACCAGTGGCAGTGGACACACCTTAGGATGTCTATTTTTCTCATCCTATGTTGCATAATACGTTTAGACTGGACATTCTCATATACTATTACATTCATTGCTGAGAGAAGAAATCAAGTCAAGATAAACACCCGAGGAAGCCACTGTGTGTATGTACACAAATCCACATTACTTTAAGTATTTGTGGGGGTTAGAGAGCAGATGGCCCACACAGGCTTTAGCCACCTGTTGGAAGATATTTATAGATCTTTTAATAATAAAGCACACTATAGTTGACACATGGGCATTAAGTGCCTAACAATGTGAATAAGGTTATATTGACAAGGCTGTTTATACTGATTTGTTGGACTGTGTATATTTTTACATGCCAGTACATTACTGTTTGGCATCACAAATTCATCACGTCCAGTGGTAATCATCTAATGTACAATCATTAAAATCATGCTTCGCCTCACATTTCAGGCACATTTTAGTCTGTTGTGGTTTATTAGCCTGACGTGGATTGTTTGGAAATTCAGTGAGTGCAATGTAAAAAAATAAAAATAAAAATCACACTTCATTATTTTCTCATTCACTCCCAGCCATTTTCACAGAAGCAAAACCCTTCGCTCCCGGCTGTTTTACTGGATTTTGACTGATTTTGCAAGGCCCAAAGAATATTGTGTTCTATTGCTATAAAAACTTGATGGAACCTACCAAAAGAAATATTAAAGTCTCTTCTTTTGTCAGAAAAAAAGGATATTTCTATCTGTTTCCGTTTTACAGCAATTAGCATTATAATATAGCTAAGTTTCATAATTATTCACAAATCTAATTAGAAATGTGAGCGTTTGAGATTTTTTTTCAACATGGCCCTGGTTGATCTCCTTTGCTCTGCTGCCACCTGCTGGCCGTTTGTGTAATAACTACCATTTCTTCAACTGTTCTTTGCACACTTTGACACTTAAAACATTTAAAATAGAACATATTTATACATTTTTGGGAGAAAATCAGTTACGGTTTCACTCTGCCTGAATACAAATCATGTTTACTTCCCCCAACATATTTTCTTTGCCGCTTATCGTCATTTGGTTGAGCTGGAGCGGATCGCAGCTGTATTTGAGTGAGAGCTGATGCACATTCTTGACTGGTCAATTGCAGGCCACTTACATGCAAATGAGCATTAACAGCATTCGTAGTTTTAAGTAGAACTAAATAATAAATGTCATGATCTGTGTTCTGTTTGAGTGATTTTGGTTAGATTTTAGTTGTCCCCATTGTGCTCGTCATCCCGGTTCGGCTCCCTGTGGCTGCGCTACAGCGCCACTCCAGACTTGGCAAATACATTACAGCTGTTAAACGTCCTCCTCAGCTTCTTCTTTTGGACACTCGCATTTCTTGAAACGTTTCTGTCTGTACAAGATTTGTTTGAGGAACGAAGCCGACTTTGCTTCCGTGTGAACAGGGCCTTAGTCTTTTGTAAATCAAACAGTTTTTGAGTCAAGCCTTTTGATTTTTATTTTGTAAATATATTACTTTTATTAAGAATCTTGAAGACCTACTTTGCCAATCTATTTCCTGCATGTGGGTCCTCTCGCTCTGCAAGTCCTTTAAGCTTCCCTGACCATTTACCAGGTTTCTTCCCATGGTTTTATAATTTGAAGAGGCCGTCCAGTTATTGGTAATGCCACTGTTGTCTTCTTTAAAAATATTCAGATTTTTTTTTTTTATTCTGTACTACAATTTATGCATCACAGTAATGGTGGAAAAAGTTTTGAAATTACTTAGCTTGGTGTCTTTTTTTGTTTAAATATAAAACAATCTGGAAATTGAATAGGGGTATGTAGACTTAATATCCACTAAATATTTTACATGAAAGGATGAATAGATTATTTGCCCCCACAAATAGGAAAGATATTGAATGAAGCATGATTTGACTAAAATAAGGAGAGACGAACACACAATGTGTGCGAATACATGTCTGTAAATCGATTCTTTAGTTACACCTCGTTGTTGAAGTAGCCCTAGTTTCAATAGAAGTTCTGTGCACTAATGTTGAACATCACAAGGTTCGGAAATTTCTCTCTCTCTAAAGCTGCTCCCTCTCAAAACCCCCAAAGTCTCTTTTATGTTGCCCTCCAAAAACTCTCTAAGAGGGTTTAGAGCAGTCGCTTTGATGCAACACCCTCGACTGCCAGTTTGTGAGGGAGAGAAGATCACGAATATAACTCTAAGCATACAAGCTCATTGCATGGTGATAAGATGCAGAAATGTATTCATCTAAATGTCAGTTAGCTTCTGTTAGCTATGATTCACTCAGAACGGTACAAGGCTATTTGTGTCTTGCAACATGTTTATGTCTGCTACCTTTTTTTACTGAGGAGCTAATCCACGTCATAAGCTTTTTATGCTGACTCATCTATAATGTGATTACGCATCTTGTAGCGTCTACTTTGTAAACTGTACAGACATAAAAATTGAGTTGTAGAAAGAACTGTTTATTTTCAGATAGAATCAATGTTTTTTATGTGAAAAAGCAACATTTTTTGATTACGATGATGATGATGATGATGATGATGATGCCAACAAAGTTTTTTTTATTCGGAGCGTTAAGTAAAAACAAACAAACAAAGAAATAAACAAACAAAACCTGATGTGCTCTGAAAACCGTCTACATTGAGCTCCTCTTTTTGCGATGCAATGACCATTCATTAGACAGTGTCAATCACTGACTGACAAATAAATTGTCTGTTGGGGTGAGATTCTTGTTACCAGTAAATGATGCGAGTCTTCACGACCTCCCCACACAGAGCAGCTTTACCCATGACAGCTTTCTGTGCTGCCCCGCAGACATTTAGAGCAATAATATGTGTCTGCCCATTCCACATGATAACAAAATGTGATGTATACTGCAGTAAAAAATTAACAGCATCTACAGTCGAAAGTGAAAGATAAGAGTCAGTTTGTGATGGTTGTCAGGGTTATGTAGCAACTCGGTACACTTTTTTTCCCCCACATTTACTATATGCATAAAGGCAGTGGAAACTAACGTTTTCTTTGTCTTGAGACCCAGTGAAACAACATTTAGCTAATGGTTTATTTATGCACTGTTTTTTCTACTTAGTGTTTATTACAATAATTGCCACAACAGTACAACAAAATGCCTGTACTGTACTAAAAGTTTGATCATTGTGACAGGCTCCTGAAGGAAAAGTTACTTTGAAATCCAAATATATAGGATGGAAGGATAGTGTCCCAAAAGGGACTGGGCATGATCGTTGACATTCCACAGTGCTCTCTCTATGAATGTCTATGGAAACATACAGTCAGTGAGCAGCATGAGCCAACCTACAGAAACTTGAAAGTAAAAAAAAGAAAAAAAGTTATCGTGTGTTGGGTGTTTCCATGATAATGCATCATCTTGTTTCTTGTTTGTTCAGACTTATGTAACCAATTTCTCCAATTTCTCTTGAGGTCATTAGAGTGCATACCTCACCTCGCCCAAGACCAAACCAAAGCAGCACCAAAGCATTAAATAATTCCTACATTTATGCATCACTACTTAGAAAGTTTAACGTGGGAAATGAATTCAGTATTTTTTAATCCTGCACACAAACAATACATAATATATTTTCTTCCCCATGCATTTTTTCTCATGTCTCCTTTTTTCCCCCTTCCATCTCTAAGAAACTCAGGGCACCGCCAAACTTATTGTTGTGTTACCCTCTATTGGTCAGTGCAATTTTTTTGTGTTTCTCGGTTTGGGCTATGACAGTGAAAACAAATTACTTGTTTGTTTACTTTGCCAATAAATCTGATTATGTTAAAAACAGGGGCGCGCAGAGGGCGGGGCCAACGGGGTGGTCCACCGGGAGGGTCGTGCACTTTTTACATTATATGAGAGTGTAATTTAAAATTCAAGGGGCAGCCCAGTTGTCTGGTGCTTAGCATATCTGTGTCACAGTTCTGTGGTTTGCAGTTGAATCTCAGCTTTGGCTTTGCTGTGTAATGTTTGCATGTTCTCCCCTTGCGTTTGCTGGTTTTCTACTGGTCCTGAATGATTGTGTATGTGGCATATATACATTAATACCTCTTCATTTTCAAACTGAGCGTTATTATCTTAGTATAGCTTTTGGATAGCTTTTGTATCTGAGCTCATTACAGCTAACTCCTTCCCATAACATTATGTAAAATGATTGCTACTTGCACACGCACGCACACATACATGCAAGCATGCGCGGGCACCAAAAAAAGCTCCACTTGATTTCCTTCTCCGTGGTCACCTAGCAACCCTTGTGATAGTAGTGCCAGCTCACTTAGCTTCTTCTTTGCCCTCATCCACCTGACTGCTCTGCTCAATTGGTGTGTCGCAGGCTGCAAATAAAAGACAATTCCGGGCTAGGTGAAGGCGCTATGCAAATGAAGTGTTCCACTTCGGGTAGTTGATGAAGGAAATTCTTGAGGCCTTCTCCTTTGACTGTTATCACATCTCAGGAAAACAAGAGGAATTAGCAAAAGAGAAGTATATTAAGAATATTAAAAAGATAAATGTGAAGGGAGATATTATTGTTGTTCTTTAGGGGTATATTGAACCCTTATCTTATTTATGGTCATCTATTGACGTATACATATACATATGATTCATGATCTGTGGAACCGACACCTATTTACAGTGCACTTGCTGTAATGCCCTAAAATGCCAATAGATGGTGCAAAAGCTCTAGCTAAAAAAGAAAGTAGTAATTGATGTCAAGAAACTAGCAGGACATTTTCAGTTTAAACTGGGGTTAGTAGTATCCTGACCATTCCTAGTACTTAAACAGTTTGAGAATGAGAATTTGCGGCCTTGAACAAACAGCTAAACTTCCATACACCAATGGAATACATTACTGTGTTTTAAGGCATGAGGCCATACTGGGCAGTATAGGACTCTGAACAAAAAATATTTAATTGATCATCAGTCTGGAAGAATTTTGGTTTTGGAAATCAGGTTCATTCACCGGCGCTACTGTCAAAATGTGATAAAGTACCGTAAGCTCACAAGATAGCAAACATGAGTAAAAATAAACAAACTTGTTTGGAGAGTTTCTTCAAAAAGGATAATAAGGCCAAATGATGAAAGAGAAGAAGAGCCTACATCTTCAAGAAAAAGAAAGCTGTATTTAAGAAGCAACGCTTGCCGACCTAGTTTAAGCTTTATTGCTAGTTGACTCACACGCAACAGACTCGCAAATAGTCCATCAAAATACGTTTTTATATGAAACCTGTGTGTGATGTAAACAAGGTTGGAGACCAATGCCTTAAGAAACAGAAATGAAGTCATTCTGGACCTACTCGAAAAGAGTAGCTTTCGCACCATGAAGAGAATGAATGCGTGCCACACAGGGTTATCACAGTTTGGCATTTTTCATAATAGTTGGTTTCATTTCATTTTGATTTTGATTTTTTATTCGATTTCGAACAGTTTTTTATTTATTTTACAGAGGGGAAAACAATAAAATGAAAAAAAAAGAAAGGGTGGGGGGGAACAAGAATCCCCAATGTCCCTTTAGGGAGTTTTTTTTTGTATTAGTTTTGCATTACCGGTAGTTATATCTATTTATTTATTTTTTTATTTTTTTATTTGGAGCAAAAAAAAAAAAAAAAGTCACAAGTATTGTGTAATAAAATTCTCAGACAACAGTTTGACCTTCCAACAATACTGAAAATAAATACATGGTTTTTTTTTAAGCATTTTTATTTTATTTTGTTGACGGAAATGTTTTTTCAATTTTAGTCTTATTTATTTATTTATTTATTTATTTGTTTATTTATTTATTTATGGAGCAAAAAAGTATTGTGTCATAAAGTAAACAATTATCAGACAACTGTTTGACCTTCCAACAATACTGAAATAAAAATACATTTAAAATGAACTTAGATTTATAAACGTAGGCTGTTTCAGATCGGGGGGGTTTTAAGCATTTTTGTTTTTATTTTATTTTGCGGATGGAAATGTTTCAATTTTAGTTTTATTTATATATTCATTTATTCATTTATTTATTAACTTATTTTTTTGGAGCAAAAAAGTATTGAGTCATAAAGTAAACAATTCTCAGACAACTGTTTGACCTTTCAACAATACCAAATTAAATGCATTTAAAATGAATTCACTTTTATAAATATAAGATTTTTTAAAAGCCTTTTCATATTTTATTCTGTGAATGATTTGATTTATTTTTTTTTTGTAAAGGTTTCGTTAATTATAATAACCTTGGTGCCACAGCACCAAGTAAATCAATTTGTCCATGAACTAACTGGTCATCCCTACCAAAAAGTATCAAAACAACAACTTGCGCATCATTAAAACCCCTGCAAGAATTTCTAGCAAGTATTTTCTGTGTAATTTCTGTGTCCCCCCCCAATATGCTAACATTCTCCCATGTTCTTCATGCTTACACTTTTCTGGGAAAACATACATGAAGTCTCACAAAAGCCTGCAGACTTTTAATTTTCTGGTTGCCTTTCGTGAACATTACAATTTAGATTTTGAGTCATACCTGACTTGTTCATGCAAACAAGCCTTGGACGCAACACTGCTAAAAGCAAAGTGAAATGCCACGTATAGCTCTTTAATCCCAGAGATTAGCATGGAATTACAGACTTTCAGACAAGGATTGACTTCCCCACAACACATGTTCCGGTCCGTTGGACTCTCCCACAAACCTCTACCGAAAACAGGTGTGTGCGCTCATAACCCACACACACGCACAATAATCCATAGCCAGGGGCAGGCCGCAGTGACATTAGCATTACAAGTCTACGTTCACATGGTACAGTGCACCCGCGTATGGCAGGCTGTGTCATGTCTCACTTCAGCAGCACCCGGAGGCACCTTGGCACACTGTTGGGTTCATGGGGAGGTTACAGAGGATAGTCTTTCTTTTTATTGTTGGTTGGCCAATTGCTCAGTAATAACAGCTTTACGTATGGGCATGTAAACACACTTCCACCAAAACAACTAATAGCAATTAAACTAATGGCAACTAAAAAGACAAATATAAATAAAAACACAATAAGAGTCTACAACAAAAGATGCAGCACCCAAATATGTCTTCCACACTAACAACTGCCAGTTTGGAAGGACAGACTGAACCATGATGATGTTCCATTTTTACTTTCTGAGCGGCACTTTTCTGCCGGAGGTGCACTTGGCTGCCTGTATTGTGTCTCAGTAATCGCACTGAGACACCATGACTGGCTGCCTCTGGGCTGCCCCTAAAACACGACCTTGCCTTTACCGGCTGAGGCAATCACTGCTCCGCTGACATCAGGCACCACTTTCCTGTCTCTTCTAGCAGATAATCAAAAACTGAATGGTGCTGTAACTGTTGTCAACTTCTAAACAGCACTAAATAAATAAATAAATACATAAATAAATAAATACAAAAGCAGCATCTTCCGTACACGTTTAAAAGAAAATATCCTCAAAGCGTGGCCCCCATATTATTGACGCCTTACAAACAGAGCACCTGAAATAGTAGAGATATGGCCTTTTCAGGTCCAATACTGATTATTAGTAGTCAAGGAGTCAAGGGCACCGATAACCGATATTTAGAGCCGATATTCCTTTTCACTAAAGGGAAAATATTGGCATCAAAATTTGAAAAAATACAGACTCCAGCTCTTACCTTTTAAAATACTTTTAAGGATATGTTTATTGTACGATGGCGTATTAGGGCCAGTGGGCCACGTATAAATAAGGTATGCTGTAAATATATACATATTTTTTAGAAGGCGGGGGCAATATTCCGAGAAAAAACCCAACCTGTTTTTAAAGTGGCAAATTTGCAACTATTTGCAAGTTTTTTTTCTCGGAATATTTCCCTCGCCCTCTAAAAAATATATATTTATACGTGGCCATAATACGCCGCCGTATTATTGAACAACTTTTAGGGTTTGTAAAAAAATATTGTTTAAAAAAATAAAATCTTAATTTTATTGTACAATGGCGTATTAGGGCCACATATAAATATAGTATACATATATTTTTTTAAGAGGACGGGTGCAATATTCAGAGAAAAAGACTCGCAAATTTGCCACTTTAAATGTCTTAAAAAGTATATATAAGGCTTAAAATTATACATTTTTTATACATTTAAGTTCAGGGATTTCCCAGGGGAAGTAGCATGTCTTCAAAGTTAAATAAAAACTTAAGTAAATAGCTCCCTATTGTGATCTACAGTAAATAAAGTTTTGTAAAATTTCAAAATATCTGACGTATGAAAATTTTACTGATCTTAGTTTTAACTTCAAACAAAACAGCAGGTGCAGAGGGTTCCCAGGGTCAGCAGCATCTATGAAATTTAATAATTTGTTCCCTGAAGTTACTTTTTCCTTGAACACTTTTTAAAATAGATCTATTATGGGCTGCATGATTCTTCAAAATGGCCGATATTGCTGATATTTGTCAAAATGCTGAATATCGGCCCAGTCGACAATCGGTCTATCCCTATGAGAAAGACGCCTATTCTTTTCCCTTACGATACGGACATAGTGAACATGGCATCTGTAAAGTTGTCAGCTTTGATGTAGTTTAAAAGACAATGTCAGCACCAGAACATTTCAAAACAAAAGATAAGTTGAAAAGTTACAAAAAAAAAAAAAAAAAAAAGGATTCGATGTCATGACATGAAAATAGAGTACCTCACCAGAAGAAAGTGAGAAAGAAAGTTAGAGATGAGTAAATGCCTTACCCCAGAAAATATGGCACATGTTTACACATGCATTTTGGTTGTGGGATCATTAATTACCTGTTGTGTGCCACGTTGGTGCATAATTTGGTGTTTCCGCCCTCCTAACATAATCCAGATTACGTGTTGTCAGCGGTGAGGCGAGATTAGTGGACCATCATGGCTGATTTAAGTATTATCTCACTGATGCAGCCCTGATATAGTTTCTCAACTCAGGCAGAATCCCAAAACCGGTGGAACGGTGTTCCTATAGCTTGTTTATTTGATTGTTTATGTGTAACTTTGAGTGTTTACATCTATACAGAGGAATAAAATAACCCTAGTAGTAAGTCAATTGCATGGTAGGACTGCAATTTGCAGGAGTACATTTAAATGTTAATAGACCATTAAATGGACCCTTGGTCATTTGAAGGAACGTCCTTTGCAGAGGGAAAACAGACGCCCTCCGGTGGCTACAGTTGCAAATGTGAAAACGAGGATTGAAACAATTGTTGCAGTAATCCATTTTTAAGTACTGTAGAGCACAGGTGTACCCAGGGGCGGGCTATAGGGTTATCACAGTAGCTATTTTTCTTTTATTTAATTTCTGATAACATAATGCAGAAGAATCTTTGAGTAGCATTCAGATAAATATCTTATAAGAGAGTATTTATAATTGAATTCTTATTGATGAAATGTGTATGTAGCTCTTCTCACAGACTTATTGGTACAACCGCACGCCAAACGCAGTGGACAAGTCTTAGCGACTGGCAACACAAGAAGGCCGCCAGTGGCTTCACTTCACCGTATGGCGAGTCGGCAGCATTGTGAGTCCATCTTATATAGATACATCCATGGCTCTGAGTCATATAGCGCGTCCGCCATATCGAAAGTAGCCATAAAATTGGCAAATTATATTCATAAAATTGAGTTAGAATGGCATAATGCAATCAAAAGCAACGGCTCAGCATTAATCCCATGAGTTCTGGTTTCACGGTACTGTAAACGTCTATGGCAGGGGTGGCAAACTGCGGTCCTCGAGGGCCGGAGTCCTGCAGGTTTTGCAGATTTCCCTACTCGAAGTGCAGCTGATTCCAATTAACAGGCTCGTTATCAGGTTTCTGCAGAGCTTGCTGATGAGCTGATCATGAATCAGCTGTGTTGAAGAAGGGAAATATCCAAAACCAGCAGGACTGCGGCCCTCGAGGACCGGATCTCGCCACCCCTGGTCTATGGTAATACAATGCAATACAGTGCTGCACAAACATAGTACAGAAGCATCGGTCTGTCAGGAATTAATAGTAAAATACCTTTTTTTACAAAAACATATTAGCATCTGAAAAGGCTACAAAAAATTGCAACAGCATAAAGGTATTTATGTATTTAACTAAATAGCTCTTGTGCAATTAATTGAAATTCAATTACAATTTCAATTATTACACTCCACAATTACATCATCATCATAATCGTAAACAAAAATAAAAGATTATTGATACTCATTTTGAGTTGTTTATATTTAGATATTTGCACCTTTTTTAATTTTAAAATGACTAATAGGGGTGTGCCAAAAATGAGAATCTCGATTCATAAAAGAATCGAGATTCTCATTTATTAATCGAATCGAATCGATATTAATATCCAAAAATCAATTTTATTTAAATTAGAAATGAAGAACAAGGGGAAAAGGCAGTTGTAGCCCACGTGCTGTTTTTGTGGGAAAAAAAGCACTTATTATACAAAATTAATAAATGTTTAAACAAAAGAAAAGACACTTGAATGTCTCTATTTGTCATTTTGTCTTGCAAAGCAGACTGGAGTAGATCATGACAATGTTGTACATATCTGTAAATTGAAGCAGAAATCATTTGTCAATCAAATAATTTTGAATCGAAATCGTTTGAATCGAATCGAATCGTGAGACAGTCAAAGATTCCCAGCCCTATAATTTAACAAATCTTTTTGGGTCCAAACATTATTATAGTGTTTCAAATCATTTTATTTGTCTTAAATGTTTAAACATTTTCTTGTTTTGTACCAAAAAATAATCGTGATTTCAATTATTACCAAAATAATCGTGATTCTTATTATTTCCATAATCGAGCAGCCCTACTTGTTAGGTTAATTGAAGATGAAATTATTCTTAAGTTAGGTGTGTATGTGAGTATGAATTCTTATTTTGTCTACGTGCCCTGCGATTGGCTGACCACCAATCCAGGATGTAACCTTTATTAAAAGATAAGCAGTTCCAAGAATGGATGGATAAAAGTTTTTGATAAAATGGTGAGAACCTTTTGTGACCTTTTATCGTGACCTCTCATAATGCAGTACTCATAACTATATGTAAATATTGTGTCAATTTTTTACAAGTATGCACTTACTTTGACTAGTTCATGTTGTTTAACAGATTTCATCAATTGTGTCTACTTGAAACCTTTTATTTGCAGATCTTGCCGATTTTTGTTTTGCAAGATAAACTGTGCTCTCACTAAAAGTTCCATCTGTGTTTATCCCCCTATTCTTATCTTTAACCATTGGATTTCATCGCGGATCGCTCTCTCTTTTTGTTCATCACGTTCCATCCACAGGTGAGTGCCCAACTTAGAAAGAAAATTCACAGTTTTTTCCCCAAGTCAAGTGCTTTATCTGCATAGATTGGATGAATACATGCACAATGTGTCACCCTACTGGTGACTGGTGTCTCCTTGTGAAGTGAATGGAGTTGTTTGTGTCGCTGTCCATGGTGCAAGAACGTTGAACGCAAATGTCGTGTTGCAGGACGCATGCGATATAAAGTGACACACATGCCACAGGAGCAGCAGATGGGCAAACCTAATCTGAAGCACTGAGGATTTAACCGCTCACCCCACGTTGCCAATTACATGTACAGGTTCCAGATAGACAAGCATACTTACTCTTGGTGATCTTTTGTAAGCCGAGCACATCCTCGGGCGTGATGACGCTGTTTCTGCGCAGTTCTTCCTCGGTAGTGACGGGGATACCCATGTCTGACGAGTTGCAGCCTTGCTGCACTTTCATGTCCAGCGAGGAGCACCTGAGCGTGGAGCAGGCTGGCGGGAACTGGCGCTTTCCTGGCAGAAAGTGGAAGGCGCTTTCGGCGTCGGCGTCGTCGACTTGGCGGTGGCCGCGCGAGGCGATTTGCAATTGCGTCGAAGGCTGCCTAATACACCGCGCAAGAGAGCAGGCTCAGTGCCCGGGTCCAAAATAGCCCATTCTCCGTGCGTCGCACCTCCCTTCTTCTCCTCTCGATCCGTTAAAAGATCAAAATCAGCCCTTAGCTCCCTCCCTTCCTCCCTCCCTCCTTACCTCGCTCAAGGCTCATCGGCTCTCTCACGAGCTAATCCAAATCCTGCGGCTTTAAACGAGCGCTGCGCACGCCCGACCGTCTGCACTCGTCTGTTTGCTCGTCGACACAGTGCGGACCCTTTTCGACATCCCCATATCTCTCTCTCTCTCTCTCTCTCTCTCTCTCTCTCTCTCTCTCTCTCTCTCTCTCTCTCTCTCTCTCTCTCTCCCTCTCTCTCTAACTCACGCTCTGCTATAGGCTACATTAGTGTTACACATTAACATAGAGAACCATCACAGTGCATCGCAAAAGTTAGCCAGGAAGCAGATAGCATCTCTCCTATATTGTCATTTAAAAAAAATCATAACTGTCATGTTTCAGTTTGTTTGGGTTTTTGTTTTATTTTGGTGGGAGCATTGTCTGATGTTTGATGTTTGCTGTTTGAATGTCTGCATGTCTAGTCACAGTGGTGTCTTTATTGCCAAGTCTACCAAGTTTTTATTGCCAAGTCTACCAAGTCTGTTATTGCCAAGTCTACCAAGTCTTCCACGCCAAAGTCTTCCAAGTCTGTTATTGCCAAGTCTACCAAGTCTTCCACGCCAAAGTCTTCCAAGTCTGTTATTGCCAAGTCTACCAAGTCTTCCACGCCAAAGTCTACCAAGTCTTCCACGCCAAGTCTGCTAAGTCTTCTACGCCAAATCTTCCACGTCAAGTCTGCCACGTCAAGTCTTCCACGTCAAGTCTTCCACGCCGTCTTCCACACCAAGTCTTCCACATCAAGTCTTCCACGTCAAGTCTTCCACGCCAAGTCTTCCACGTCAAGTCTTCCACGTCAAGTCTTCCACGCCGTCTTCCACACCAAGTCTTCCACGTCAAGTCTTCCACGTCAAGTCTTCCACGCCAAGTCTTCCACGCCAAGTCTTCCACGCCAAGACTTCTACGTCAAGTCTTCCACGTCAAGTCTTCCACGCCGTCTTCCACACCAAGTCTTCCACATCAAGTCTTCCACGTCAAGTCTTCCACGCCAAGTCTTCCACGCCAAGTCTTCCACGCCAAGTCTTCCACGTCAAGTCTTCCACGTCAAGTCTTCCACGCCGTCTTCCACACCAAGTCTTCCACATCAAGTCTTCCACGTCAAGTCTTCCACGCCGTCTTCCACACCAAGTCTTCCACATCAAGTCTTCCACGTCAAGTCTTCCACGCCAAGTCTTCCACGTCAAGTCTTCCACGTCAAGTCTTCCACGCCGTCTTCCACACCAAGTCTTCCACATCAAGTCTTCCACGTCAAGTCTTCCACGCCAAGTCTTCCACGCCAAGTCTTCCACGTCAAGTCTTCCACGTCAAGTCTTCCACGTCAAGTCTTCCACGCCGTCTTCCACACCAAGTCTTCCACATCAAGTCTTCCACGTCAAGTCTTCCACGCCAAGTCTTCCACGCCAAGTCTTCCACGCCAAGTCTTCCACGTCAAGTCTTCCACGTCAAGTCTTCCACGTCAAGTCTTCCACGCCGTCTTCCACACCAAGTCTTCCACATCAAGTCTTCCACGTCAAGTCTTCCACGCCGTCTTCCACACCAAGTCTTCCACATCAAGTCTTCCACGTCAAGTCTTCCACGCCAAGTCTGCCACGCCAAGTCTCTGCCTCACGCCACGCCAAGTCTTTGCATCACGCCACGCCAAGTCTCTGCATCACGCCACGCCAAGTCTTTGCATCACGCCACACCAAGTCTACGCCATGATCTGTGTCCACGTCCAGCCCAGTCTACTCCCCTTCCGTCTCGTCCAGTCCGTCCCCGTCATAGTTAATAAAGTTCCTTACATCATCTTACCAGTCTG
This sequence comes from Festucalex cinctus, assembly GCF_051991245.1. NCBI lineage: Eukaryota > Metazoa > Chordata > Actinopteri > Syngnathiformes > Syngnathidae > Festucalex > Festucalex cinctus. The sequence continues at coordinate 16,756,933 of NC_135423.1, forward strand.
TCTTCCCGCCTGTTTCCTCCGCTTTTGGGTCCACCCATACCCACAACGTAACAATAACATGACGTCCCATTGACGTCCAAATGAGGTCATAATTAGACGTCTACATTTTGGACGTAATTTGCACTTAGTTTTGTAGTCCAGAACTGGTCTTCGACCGACCGACGTAATATGGACATGATCTGCACGTCCATAGGACGTCCAATGTTTAGTGGGTACATACTCTGTTTAATGTGTCCACCGTGGGATTCGCACCATCACCCACCAACTGCTAACAATGTTGCCAATGAACAAAAACAAAACAAACAAAAAAACTAATTGTCCTAAAAGTCGCTAGAAGTCGCTAAATGACGTCATCGCCTAATTTACATAAGTAGTAATTTGCATATAATGAACGCTGTAGGACAGAGGAATAACATCGCGGGAGAACAAAAAAAAAAAGTCGCCAAGAGGCTTTGGAAAGTCGCCAAATTTAGCTAGAAAGTCGCCAAGTTGGCAACACTGACTGTAAACATGCAGGTCTACCACGTTGCCATTGCCTTCAATTGCCTCACCTAAATAAGTAATGGTCAAATAAATAAATAATCCAAGATGATTATTGTTCGATGAAATGCAAAATAACAAAACCACACTACAAGAAACAAGAACAAAGGTTCGACAGTGTGACAACACTTGCATTTTTTTTTTTATTATTTGTATTTGTTTCCACTGGAAAGTTCCACATGTCAGCATCCCTGAGAAGGCGTAAATGTAAGTCTTGTTCAGGAAACACATATGTGCATCAATTATATATGAAAGAAAAGGGTTGAAATAGCACCGAAACAAACGTAAAACACAAACTGCTTCCTATCAAGGAAATGATAAATCTATTATCATTCATATGAGGTCTGGAGACAGAGAGCATTGGCACCGACTGCATTTCACCAATAGCACAGCTACTATGGAAGCCTTATTTACTCCCAAACTGTACTGGTAAAATCAGTAACAATATTCAGAAGCAATGTGCTTTGTGCAGGGAAGTGGTCAGTGAAGACTTTGCAAGTCACATGCAGTTTAGCTTGACCCTTTTGCCCAAATTCTGACCCGCTCTAGGCGTTGAACTCGAAGCAGCCTCTGCGGTGTGTCTGCATGTCTTTCACCCTACGGATGGATTGGATCTGGGGATGGTGGGCTCCCCAGTCGTTCCAGTGCTTGAAAGAGCCCATTTCCATGACATACTGGAAACCACGGTAGCCAGGGTACTGGTAGGCTACCCACCTATAGAAGAAGAGTAAATATACACACACTCACCATACGCTCAATGTATCCAGAACAAAAGGAAAATCCTTACGTTCCGCCAGTAACCTGAACGCTGGCGACGCGGTCCTGGAAGCCGTAAGACCACAAGCTTGGAATATCTTCATCGCACACCTCCATCTTGCGACCTTCGAAATTCGTGCACTCAAACAGGCAGATCTTGTGGTCCTGGGGGTCCTACAAATGCACACGATTAGAATGAGTTGCCGTTTATCATTTTCATTCATTCATGCTGGTTTTAGATCTGCCTCGGGGTGAGAGATGCTCTGTTTCCTAATCTAACGTTGCATATGCTGAACTTACCATTTTTACTGGTCTGACTGACATGAGACGATCACACCTATAGCTGTTGGACCAGGTGTCCCATCTGGGGTATTCTCCCTTCTCCAGCATGAACATCTCACCAGTCAGGTTCTGCTGCTCAAAGCCCACCCAGCTGTAATCACACACAGACAGACGCAGACACATTACATATTTATGTTCACCACTAATATGGCATTGAGACACTCATGACTTACGGCCCATTCTCTACCCGGATGGAGCCGATTTTTTCCAAGCCCTTCTCGCACAGGTTACGACACTCTCCAAGCAGGTCTATTCTTCGGCCTTGGAAGTTCTCAAATTCATAGAGGTAAATCTGGAAACAAACACAATAGATTAAATCATTTAGATGCTCACTCACTTCAACTGTGTACTTTTTAGTACCTTATGATTACGCAGCCCGGCGGCAGAGTGGCTGCCAATGCTGCCTTGAGCACCTGAGTGAGACATCGTCAGATCTACAGAGAAACAGGAGGAAACACACAGTAAGACATGTTTAGAATGTTCATTGTACACTTCCACCGTTGAAGAGCCGAATAAATCACACCATAATTTGACATGACAAGGTATTTTCAACTTAACATCCAGTTAAAGCAACATTACGATCTAATAGGCTTCTCCGTCGTTATATGCCCAGAATTTGTCCTGTGAGAGAAAACGTAATTGCCAAAAAACCCACAAATGTAAAATTGCCGCATTTCATTAAGAAGAGGAATGAAAATGAGACACGACCTTCAATCTTTGTTGTCAGTTTTACTTCCCCAGTGAGCCGCTGAATAGCAAGAGAAGGAATAAATCACACCCTGCTGCATTTTATGTCAATGTTCCATCTGCTCACTCAATGCTCATGAGGAGAATCCACTCTTAGGAAAAACAACATTCTCATCCCTTTATATTCTGGAGGTTAAACCGAAAACTTACTTTTACACAAGCAGCTTGAAATGGGTCGATCTTAAGAGACAGTAATAGGTAGTGAGCAAACGAGTGAGGGTGTATATATACATTTACGTCCGGCAAGATAATACAGCGGGGGGATTCTGACTTCTCATTGGCTGATGGCTGTTTTGGAGCACAAAGTGGGGGTTCAAAGGTCATAATGCTTAGACAAGTCGCGCTGACTTGGCTGACTGTTTTGTTGTACAGCCACATTGTTGGAAGTGGGGGCATTCACTGCCATCAGCATAATGTTAAATACACACAGACCCACACACACAGAAGACCACTCACACATGTGTCCACTCAGTATACTCACAGTGTACAGTATACTCTAAAATTAAGAAAATACCTGAATTTGGGTCAAAAATGGATCGATCCACTACTAGCGCCAATTTGAACCAAGTTTTTGTTTGGTACAAAATGACCCAATTTTGGGGGTTGTCTTGTACAGAACTACTCAATTTTTTTTTAATTTTTTTTTATTTTTTATGTGGTAGTCTTGTACAAAACAACCCAATTTTTTCTTCTACAAAATGACCCTTTTTTGGGGGGGAGGGGAGTTGTCGCGTACAAAAGGAACCATATTTTTGGGTTGTCTTTCTTTGTACAAAACTACCCTTTGTTTGTTTGTTTTTGTTTGTTTGATTGTTTGTTTGTTTTTTGGGTGCGGGGGTGTTGGGGGGGGGGCTTGTAAAAAAAGATTGTGTGGGAACGCAAAGATGTTTTGCGAGGGAACGCAAAGTTGTTGTTTTTCTACCATGTCACCTTAGGGCAGGGGTGTCAAACATAAGGCCCGGGGGCCGGATCAGGCCCGCAATGGGGTTTAATCCGGCCCGCGAGATGGTTTTGTAAAGTAAAAAAAAAAAAAAAAAAAAGACTGTCGGCCCAATTAATCAGCCGGCCACAATCAAAGCTTATAAATTCATAATTACACAAGTAAGTCTCAGTTGAGCAATGCATCTTGTACATGGAATTGCTCTGAATGTCGTTATTTTAAACACAATTTAAAGTTAGTTTGTTTAAAAAATAAAAACATGAATCAAACACAAACATGCTGAATAAGAAACATTCAACTACACATATGACAAGGATTAACGTCCTTATAACTTCATTAACGGCACCCGGCACACAATCAGTGAACATTATACAGGTTTATGCAAAAAAAAATTTAGGACAATATTTGTACAGGTGCGCCCCACAATTTAGGGCTGGCCCACAAATAGCGAAAATCTGCATGTAATTGACGGCAATGTTTTACAAATTATTTTACAATTTTACCGATCCGGCCCAATTGCGAATATATTTTCCTCCATGTGGCCCCTGAGCTAATATGAGTTTGACACCCCTGCCTTAGGGGCTCCGTAAGTTTCAAATTATTTCTGTGATTATTGTGGTTTTTTCGTTGTTTTAAGAGGGTTCCACCAATTGACACTGTGAAGAATGGAGGAGGTTGTGTTAATGGGGGTGTTTTGCACTGGCTAGCACAGGCAATTTGAATCTGTGCAGAGTACACTGAAATTTCAAAATGCATTTTGACGGGAAATACACTGTCAAAAAGCCCAATTTTAGTGAGGTCAATATATTTGTTTTTGTAGTATTCTTAATGAAGACATTTGGGTTCCGAATCAAATTATGAATCTAAGACAATAGTTCAGAATTCCGGCTTTTATTTCATGGTATTTACATCAAAATGTGTTTAACCGCTCAGGACAGAGCACCTGATGCCTGAAAAAGTGTTTCAAATGAAGAACCATCACTCTGGGGAAGTCAATGTGTCTCAGACTTGATGCAGTTATTGCAAATAAGAGTTATGGAACCAAATATTAAATGTTGTAATAAGTTAATTTTAAAATTAAAGCAAACAATGTTTACTGGAGTAATTTACAACAATGAGGCAGATGACTAAGTTACTTGTCAGTGAGTATAAATAATTTGTGTGTAGGTAAGTGTATTTCTTTGTGCGCCTTGCGTGTGTGATTGAATGCACTTCTGTCAATGACAATGTATGCATGTGCATTACTGAGCGTGCGCACAAAGAAGTGGGAAAAGAGGTGAAAGCAGTGACATGAGCTTGATGGGGATGGACGGATGAACACGGATGCGAGATGGACTAAACTCTGTGGGTATGTGCTTTCTTTCAATACAAATTTTACTGCTTTATAAATACAGTTGAGCTGAGTTGTTTATGAGACTATAATGGCCCTATATACCAGTAATACATGATCACATCTTGTCTTTAATTAACATTACTTTTCACCCACAAGAGTTCTGTGATAGTGATCTGGTTGATTTCCTGTTTGTTCTGCTTTTCTTTGGCAACTTGTGCGTATCTGCACTGGGCATGTTGCCCTTCATCTAGTTCCACTGTGGCACATTAAAACCCAGCAGCTCAGTGTCAAACAATGGCATGAGCAGCAATGTGCTGACTGTGGTCCGGACCCACAAGCCCTGTTACCTTTCAGCACCACCATGTATATAAAAGTCCCATACGCGCTGGGGTGAGAACGCCGTTATTGTGGACACTGTGCTGCTATTCTTTGGGGCCTTGTCAGGTAAGCCATTATTCTATTCAGCCTATAGCAGAGCATTGTCACTTTACATTTGTCCGTCCCTTGCCTTTTTTTTGTTTCTGCTGAGACACATAAATGTATACGTGAGGTCCAACCACACACTGACCGGCCACAGAGAGAACATACAACAATTGAAAACCCTCTATTGAGTAAAGACATAACATACTAGCACTGGCCACAACCTTAGCTGCACTTACACAATCAGATGAGATCCAGTTCAATAGTTACACCAAACATTCTAAAGGTAACATTTCAAATATTGGGACTTGTAGCTACATTGATTAATCAAAATACAAGAAAGAAAGCTTTCACGTGGATGATATACAGTAACCTCAATTCCAGCGTCAATTGAAATGGTCTTTATTATCTTTATAAAGGCGGGATTGTTGATACAGCTCTTCCGTTGGACACCATTAGATCATTGCCACCACAATGAACTGTTTGTTAAATATACTTGTAGTTTGTCAGATATATGGTTCCCTAAATGTGCATTTTAAAGTAAAAATATCAGTTGTGATTTCTCCATCTCTCTGCTCTGAAGGTAAATCTCTCTTGCGAGACACGATAGCATGGCTCAGAATAATCCCAACCCACTGGGACCATGGAAGGTAGTCTTGCCTCTTTACATGGATGATTACTAACCAAAACTGATCATTAGTACGTAATGCTTGGTCTGATGATGTCAATGATGTGAACACACATCAGTGTGTTATGTGCTCATGTATGCATTAATGTCCACTCCAGATCACAGTTTACGACCAGGAGAATTTCCAAGGAAAGCGTCTGGAGTTTACATCCTCCTGCCAGAACATCATGGAGTCTGGCACTGACAACATCCGCTCTCTGAAGGTGGAGTGTGGAGCGTAAGTCATTAATAGTGTGCCGTGGCACAGTTGTGGATTGTGACTAAGGATCAAACCAATGTCTTTCTTCTCAAGTCAGTGTTGATAGGCTGCAGCTGCTCGCCACCTTAAATATTGTAACCCTAAAAAGATGTTGTTCTTCTTGTTTGAGGTTGAGGAAATGCGGATTACAAACAGATTCAAGTTTCTGCCGTTTTCTGGCATCTTCCCTGCTAAATGAACCAAATACAGCAGGACATGATTTCAAGCTCGTTTCAGTTTAGTAAACTATCTTTAATTTCTCGAACGAGGCTCTCTCTCTCTCTCTCTCTCTCTCTCTCTCTCTCTCTCTCTCTCTCTCTCTCTCTCTCTCTCTCTCTCTCTCTCTCTCTCTCTCTCTCTCTCTCTCTCTCTCTCGACTAAAATACAATACCAAAACTATAATTCACAAACCAAAACGTGTCACAATATGATACACGCTACATGTAGGCTATTGACTAACAAGATGTTGCATGGAAGTAAGCATCAGTGACACCAGAAGCATTTTTCTCCCACGTGATGATGTTCTGCCAGTCCCCAAAAGTCTTTCAACTGTCTGACATTGCATGTGGGAGTAGTTGGGCAGGATATGAGCACTCCAGCTTCTGTGGACAGCAGTTTGTTTTGGAGCGAGGAGAGTACCCTCACTGGGAGTCATGGAGTGGCAGCAACGCCTATCACACCGAGAGGATGATGTCCTTCCGCCCCATCTGCTCTGCTGTGAGTCTTTTTTCACTGTGAAACTGATTATGAGTTTATAAAGCACCCAGTCTGACTCATTCATCAGTATAGCTGAATGACTGACAGAATTATTTTTAACCTGTAAACGCTAAAAGTAATGGGCATCGGTGTTTACTAATACAGAATGGACTTTCTACAGAACCACAAGGAGTCTAAGATGGTGGTGTTTGAAAAAGAGAACTTTATGGGACGTCAATGGGAGATAAGCGATGACTACCCATCACTTCAGGCTATGGGCTGGGGAACCAATGAGATTGGATCCATGCAAGTTCAGAGTGGCGCGTAAGTTGTGTACATACATACAGATAATGAGGATACGGAAGGGAAGTCAAAATCAAAATTTACCAATATCAGCATATTTCGCCTCTACCCTTGCTACAGCTGGGTGTGCTACCAGTTCCCTGGTTACCGTGGTTACCAGTACATTCTGGAGTGTGATCGCCATGGTGGCGAGTACAAACATTACAGAGAATGGGGCTCCCATGCTCAGTCATTCCAGGTGCAGTCACTGCGTCGCATCCAGCAATGAGATTTCTCATCTCCGTTGCCAAAAAGCTCCATGGCTTCCTCCTGTCCCTCTTTCCGCCATAATCATTCCAGCATTCCCTAGTGCTTCGTCACCAAAATGTCTGCCGCACTTCTGCTTTGTTCTGCTGCTAGAAGGAAACGAAAAGAAAAAAAAGAGATGACTGAATGGAATAAACGTTAGAGGGAGAAAGCGAGCAGCAGCAGAGATGCTGCATGCCGACCCCTGAGAAGAGGGGAAAACTGAAGGTGGCTTGAGATGTCTGTGAAGTTGTGATGTCATTCAGACTCACTGTAGGTGCAATTGAAAATGGACAAGTTGAAATAAAGAGTAAAACAAGTGTCTGCTGCTATGCCAAGTATTTGTTTGAACTGTTTCAATACAGTGTATGGACCACATGATGAACACATGTGCATGCTAAAGAGACCCAATAAAGGACCTCTCTCCAAGAGTTTATTTAGACTGTACATGGTGTTAGTGGAGTTTCAATTATTTTGCCACTTTCAGTTGTAGCTAAATTACTTAACCTTTTTAGAAACAGCTCTCACAAAGATTTAGTGCAGTTCAGCACCACTTGCTACAACCACAGTGAGAAACATCTCATTAATACCTCTCCGACAATAAAAATCAAATCCAGTATATTTTTTTTCTTAAGATGACAACTGTTCATGTATGTAAAGTTCTCTCCAGTGATTGCATCAGTGTTTTTTTTTAGTGAGCTACATCTTACACTTAAAGGAATAATGACTGGTATGTGACCTGGGTTCACCTATTCAATTTGTTCTCCGTCTGGTTAAAAATGAACACATTATAGAAATATCAGAAAACACACTTCATTATAAAGAAATAATAGGTGTTCGATAGCAAATCGATGCAATCTCAGAGGCTTTTGCATGCAGTACTGTACAATGTACAAAGGCAAACACATAATAATAATAATAATAATAACAATAATAATACTACTACTAATAATAAAAGAAAATAGTAATAATCTATACAAATTTAATGAAAATTGGCCAAAGAAAATCAGCCAACCTTGAGCTCGCCTGTCAATCCAATCGCTTAAGCTGTATAAAAAAAATGGTCGAATGGAAAAAAAACCTTAAAAATATTGCAAGTTTTTCTTGTCATGATTTGTATTCACACGTCTGATACAGTAGCCTACAGTAGTTCTGTATGTTATTTGGGCAGATTTTGGAAAATCGTAGTATTTTGAGGATATTTTGAGAGGTGCAGTCTAGCTGCGAATAAAAAGTCAAGACAGTACACGTTATATACAATATATCCTCCTAATGTAAAGAAAATATTTTCGGCCAAATTCTTGAACATACACACATATGTGAATTATTACTGACATTTTTAAACTAATTGAAATGTATACAAAAATGACAAAATCAGGATATGACTTTTTATTTATTTATTTATTTATTTATTTATTTAAACTTTTAGTGCGACAATCAGAACATACAGGACATGACATAATGCATCTCTGGTATGTAAACCCCCATGACGTCATAAAAGCCATAAAATAACCATTTCTCGCTCATGTTTCGGTCCACCTTAAAAAAATGCTTCCTTACATGAAACCCCGCCCCGACCGGAAGTTGGTGCTAGCAGACTAGTGAACCTGGAGAAGCTGGTCAAGAAAACACGGCCACAGTAGGCAGGCCGAACATAACAGTTTTGTTTTGTGTTTTTCTTCATAGTGAATTTCCGACTGGCGCGAAGGTAGAAATATCAACATGACGCACAGAAGGAAGTCAGAGTCTACGGCTGAAAAACTGCGGATGTCACTTTTCTTCTCTTTTTTCTGTATTGCTTTTCATCTCGGCGGCTCTGACGCGAGCCTACACCGGACACGAAGCGCCTCGACTGGCGAAACGGTAGAAAACTACGACAAATATTACAATTACGTTGAACTAACCGGGCGTTTGCGCTCCTACGCTCAGAAATACCCTTACATAGCAAACCTGTCGAGCATAGGTCAGTCCGTGCGGGGCAGGGAGCTTTGGGTGATGCGGATCACCAAGGACCCCCATTTAGAGTCACCGGGAAAACCCAGGTTCAAATATGTTGGCAACATGCACGGCGACGAGACCGTGTCCAGGCAGGTTCTCGTCTACCTTGTGGAGTACTTGCTGACTAAATACGAGGAGGAACCGCGGATAACTAAACTGGTGAACACCACGGATATCTATATCTTGCCCAGTATGAACCCCGACGGCTTTGAGGCGTCCAAAGAGGGGGAGTGTGCCGGCCACAGAGCGGGACGGAACAATGCCAATGACAAGGACCTTAACCGGAGCTTCCCTGACCAGTTTGCTCAATGGACTGAAAAACCAGAGAGCATTCCCGAGGTCACGGCTGTCATCAAATGGATGCAGGACAAACAGTGAGTGTGACACATAATCACACACAGAAAAGTCACTACTTTGCCTGCACAGATCTTTTGCTCATTTTTTGATATTTGGTATTGTGTTTTCAGGTTGTAAGTTCAACAGTTGTGAGATTTGAGAGGCACATGGTCTCTTCAAATTCTAAATAGTACGGCCTTCGGGCATTTAACTTGGGAGTTTTGAATGTAGGCCCATCGTGAAGCTAACTGTAGTAAGTTAGTAACAACATGCCCTTTTCTCTTTAGGTTTGTTCTGTCTGGTAACCTGCACGGTGGCACTGTGGTTGCCAGCTACCCTTTTGATGACTCAGCCACCCATGAGCAGCAAGGCCATTACAGCCAGTCAGCGGATGATAGCCTTTTTCGGTACTTAGCCTTGGTATATTCCAAGAACCATCCAGTGATGAAGACTGGACGACCTAATTGTCCTGATACCCAAGATGAGACCTTTAAAGACGGTATCACCAATGGGGCACAGTGGTATGATGTAGAAGGTAAGAGGCACAAAAAATAATCATTCATTAATTTGTAAACATTTAGTGTCATTCTGTAACTATATCCGGTAATAAATTATAAAGCAGTTTGGAAATTAGATGGATGGAAGTAGGCATTTTGTTCTAGCTTGTGATTGGATCGGTGATCTGTTATTGGTTTATTAATACTTCCTAATCGGTGACTAAGAAATCCTGATCATACAAAGCTGAATTATAGTGTTGTTTGTATATCAGTTTTTATTTAATTTATCCATCCATCCATCCATCCATTTTCTTGACCACTTCTTCCTCACAAGGGTTGCGGGGGTGCTGGAGCCTATCTCAGCTGGCTATGGGCAGTAGGCGGGGGACGCCCTGAACTGGTTGCCAGCCAATTGTAGGGCAGTTTTTATTTAATTTATTAATTTTTTTAAATGTTATGTTACTATTAACATACTTGAAACAGTGATGTCTACGAAACAGGAATGTTTTACCACAGAATGGTCAAAGGACAACCAGGCATGTTTGTCCAAGCACATCGTTTCAAAAGCTATCGCCATGACAACATTGTCTCGGGCCTCATATCGCACTTCAAAAACATGTTGCTTATGTCTGGCTCGGTAATCTGAGCAGAACACTGAAGCCCATATGCTCTCTTTCAAAGCCGTTTGACTGATGGCAATGTTATGTTGTGTATGTGAATGTACAATGTCATATGATTCAGCTTTAATAAAACCTGTGATGGTGTAAAAGCTATAGGCAGCAAACGCAATTTAACCAACATTTACCATTAGTTTGTTTGTTAAGATTGATTTTCTGAAACTGTTTTTAGTCTGAATAATAGCTGTACTCCTCCAGGTTCTTTTCCCTTGTCTGAATGTATAAAGTGACTAGTTTTTAAATATGCTGGCGCCGAGTCCACTTGAGTTCACAGTATGCTGCTCACTCTGTACGTGCTAACAATTTTTTTCATTTTTTTTTTTTAATTGTGTAAAAAAAAAAAAAAAAAAAAAAATCAGCTCTAGTTGGCATCAGCTTGAAAATAAATGTGAGCTTTCCACTAGTGTTCCGATACCATTTTTTTTGCCCCCGATACCGATTCTGATACCCAGTTTTGCAGTATCGACCGATACCATACCAATACCTAGTTTTTTTGTTTGTTTGTTTGTTTTTGTTTTTTTAAGATGAAAAAGCTGCCCTGCCATTGGTTCAGAGCATTCAAGGACCAATAGGATATCTTGGCTCAGCATGCAGTGCACATGTCACACATCAGTGAATGCCATGCACAAGCAAGACACAAGATCCTGCATCCAAAGTCCTATATAAGCGTTGGAAATAATGGTATCGCATGTTACTTGTTAGTACTTGCCGATGTCGTTACCACTGTGTTAATGCAGTATCGGGGAGGCATGTAACTTATAACGGCAATATTATTAAAACTGCCACAATATATCGTCGTCATCATGTCAAGATATTAAGAGCAGCACATCTGTTAAAAAAAAAAAAAAGTCAGATTCATTTCTATTTGTGCAGTTCTAGCACCCTCTGGTGGTTAGTATTTTAGTGCTATTTAATTTTCACAAGGCATGTTTTTGCCCTTCTATCTTTAAAATCCATGCTAATGGTCAGATGAAGGGGAAATTAATATGCTTGTGAACCGAGTCAATATGTGGAGGAACTCAGTGTGTGCTTGCATTAGCAAGTGCCTCAATATAAAGTGTTATTCGAGATTGTAAGTTGTTTATATGCATTGCTGTAGTATACAAAAGCACAATATTGTGTGTGTGTGTGTGTGTGTGTTTTTTTAATACAATATTGTGACCTATTTTTGTATTGCCAAGCTCCCCATAATATGATAATTATTGTATCGTGACCTTCACATTGTGATAATATTGTATCGTGATGTTTGGATATTGTTGCATTCCTAGTATCGGGGCCGCTCCCGTTACTTTTGTTTTGTTACATTAGTTTTGTTTTGTTGAGAAGACTTATGTTATGTTATGTTATGTTATGTTATGTTATGTTAAGCAAGCCACACATAACAATTGTTGACAATCATGCCATGTTGTAAGTAAGTTTACATACCCTCGGACAAGCGATTCTAATGATCAGCTCATCATCAAGATCCGGAGAAGTCTGATAAAGATTCTCACGAGTGTTGGAAGAGAAGACATCTAAAACACGCAGAATAATGATCAATACATTTTATTAGGTTAAGAGTTCACTGATACACATGTTGGCTACATTGTCAAATGTGGTTTAGTCCAGGGTGTGACTGAATCCTTTGTTTCATAAATTTGACAAAATTAATTTCATTGTACATCATTTCAAATCAATTACTGGTAACAACAACTCTAAAATGCTCTTATTTCATACTTACTGATTGATTTCAATGTTGATTTCAATGTTTCTAATTCTCCCTTTCTGCTCATTGTCTTCAATTTAATTTAATTTATGCAACAGTCCCGCTCAATGTCAACACTTGAGCCTGGCTTCACATGACAGTTCAGCTACACAAACTTGAGCATCATTATCACCTGTTGTTCCTGCATAGTCCAGGGTGTGACTGTAGATCCGGTACACATAGATAGCCATTTGAGCTTAGGTCACCATACTCAGTCAGCATACAGGGCCATGTTTACCTTGTGTAGTCTGTTTACAACTGCCATTCAGTTTAAACCATTGAGCCTGACGGATGAGGCTTCAGGTAATGTCGTTTGTCAGTCTGGTGAATTGTTGCCACTCATTGTTGGTTTAACATTCTTTGCTTATCGTTAGCAGGAGAGCTTTTGGGGTTTGGTTTGGTTTACATTGGCACCCTGCCGTCTTTGCTCCCACCACTGGAAGTCAAACGTCTGGCACATTGCTCTGACACATCCTCTTGCACGATTCACTGTCAAAATAAGCTCGGAGGCCTTAAAGCGTAAAAATTGGACCACTTAAAAGATTTGAAACATGACTGTTGTTCAAGTTGGAATTCACTCTGAAGAGCTGTGTCTTTCATGTTTGTGGCCTATATTTTATACCTGCCTGAATGCCTCAGGTGACCTACCATATTTGGCAGCACCTGTGTCACAGTTGCCAGCTAAAAAGGCACTTTTGGGGCCTTTATTCCTCATGTTGACATTGTTGGCTTTTGGAAGTCATGTGCTATTGTTTGCATTGAAAGACCACTGCTAGCTAGTTTTTACGAGGTGCCATTTTTAGTGTTCTTGTGCGATCCAGCAAGCTGTCAAGCATGTCATGATATTGCATGAAAACAAGAGTATCTGTTGTAATCTCACTGTCTTTAATGTCTGAATAAGTTTCATTTTGGATTTTGCAGGAGGGATGCAAGACTACAACTACATACATGGAAACTGTCTGGAAATCACCATGGAGCTGAGCTGCTGCAAGTACCCGCATGCTACTGAGCTCCGTAAAGAATGGGAGCTGAACAAAGAGTCGCTCCTGGCCTACATGGAACAGGTAGACAACAATTACTACAATATATCAAGTCTGTAATACACTAGATTGGAGGCATATATAGAAACAATTCATAAAACATTATTTTAAATTAATGCTTACATTTATTTCCAAGCAAATGCTACGCAATTTTCATGATGACCTACCTTTGTAAAAATATTTCAGGTATGAACAATATTAACTAACACTCCATGAAAAACCCTCATTTGCATTCAGACTGTGTTTACTTAAATGAATATGATATCTTGAAGTGTGTTTACTTTATTTTAATGAGATGGTCTATCCTAGGTCCATATTGGTGTCCGTGGCTATGTAAAAGATCATGTCAGTGGTTCAGCCCTCACCAATGCCAGCATAGTGGTGGCAGGCATCGGCCACAACCTGACCACTGGAAGATATGGCGACTACTACAGACTTCTGCTCCCAGGAGTCTACAACATCACTGCTGTGGCCACAGGGTGAGTAAGACCCTGTGAAGAGAATGTTATAAAATGCTTTCTTGGAATATACCTGTAATGATTGTAATTCCTCTTTCAAAAGAAAAAAAAAATATTTTAGTCAACATGTTGATGAATTTTTTTTTAGATGTGAGATGCTGAGCTTATGCAAGTACAATCACGAAAATTTCAGATAATAAATTCCATTTAAAACTTAACAAGTGCATTTTTCCATAAAATGTTATACATATATTTTAGTAAATAAAGGTGTTTTAAGGTGGAACTAAAATACTTTATCATTATACAGGTACACATCAGTGACAGTCAACAATGTACAGGTCTTGGATGGAAATGCCACAGAACTTAACTTTGTCTTAGAACCAGTTGCCATCGAGTTAAATCTTGCAGTCAACGTCACTCTGACCACACCTTCCACGTCATCAACCACTGATATTCACACCTCCACCTCAAATACCAATAATACCCCTAACACCACCCAGTCCCCGCTGGTAACTTCAGTAGGAAATAAAAGAACAGCCACTCCATCGCCACCTGAGCCACTACCTGTTCAACCCCAGGAATTTCGCCACCACAACTATGCTGATATGGAGCTGTTCTTACGCAAGTACAGCAGCGAGTTCCCGTCTATTGCTCATCTTTACTCGATTGGCCGCTCGGTGGAAAGCAGGGAGCTCTATGTGATGGTCATCTCAGACAAACCCACAGTTCATGAACATGGTATATTAATTAAACGCCCACGATTGTGCCTCATAACAAACAAAGCCATTGTCTAAAAGGAATGTTAATTATGCTGTTCTCTCTTATTGCCTACCAGGTGAGCCTGAATTTAAATATGTGGGCAACATGCATGGCAATGAAGTGGTTGGCCGGGAGCTATTGCTCAACCTCATTGAGTACCTATGCCGTAACTATGGCACTGACCAGGAAGTCACCGAGCTGGTCAACAACACTCGTATTCACATTATGCCTTCGATGAACCCTGATGGTTATGAGGTGGCCAATGAAGGTAAGAGAAAATAAACAGTTTGCATTGCAACACACTTTAGGATATGATGCAAGGCAACATTTGAACTCACATTTCCATGCCTGTCTTTAGTTACTTGAGTTAAGGTGCAACAATACCGGACTGTAATTTGATCATCATGCTATGGTGATTGTGTAAAAGGTCATGGCAGCTATAAAGTGCTCTAGAGAGTTAAGAACAATTTACCTTGTTGTATAAGAATTATTTTTAATTTTTGAGAACATAGGTTATTCATCAAAAACAAATGCACAATTATAGGGTCTTTCCTTGTTTTCCCTTTTGAAAATATTTTAATAGTTATTTAAAATTTTTAAAAAGGTGCAAATGTATAAATATAATCAACTCAAAATTAGTATTAATCTTTTTTTTTTTTTTACGATTATGCTGATTTTGTAATTGTGGAGTGTACCAATTGAAATTGGAATAGAATTTTGATTAATTGCATAGCCCTAGGCTAAAAATCACCACATGAATGAGTTTGTCTCCATACAGGTGATAGGAGAGGATACAGAGGGCGCAACAACAGCAACAATTTTGACCTGAATCGCAACTTCCCAGACCAGTTTCTGACCATCAAAAGTCCCAGGCAGCCAGAGACCATCGCTATGATGAATTGGCTTAAAAGCATCCCCTTTGTCCTGTCAGCCAATCTCCATGGAGGCACGGGCTGCTTGTAACAATTTACTACTAATTACTAAACTTGCTGTTTTGTACTTTTTTGTATATGTACTGTATTGGTCTATGTTTTGATATCTTTACTGTTGTCTTTGTGTGTAAGTAGGTTCTTTGGTGGTCAACTACCCCTTTGATGACGATCAAGAGGGCAAAACACTGTACAGCAAGTCACCTGATGACGAGATTTTTCAGCAGTTGGCTCGGACCTACTCACAGGTAACTAAATTGCTGCTTCATGCAGGTGGTGTTTCCTTGTGTGGTTTCATCTTCTAACAGAAATCAAAATAGGATGGAAGAGATTTGAAATAATTTTATGAGACAAAACGACACTCTGTGTCTTTTTTTTTTTTTTTTTTTTTTCTTGTGTGTGTTCTCATGCACTTGCAGGAAAACCCTTTGATGCACAGCGGGCACCCTTGTGTGAATATGTACCCTGCGGAATACTTTGCAGACGGCATCACCAATGGCGCCAGCTGGTACAATGTTGCTGGTGGGTTGATAGACACACGCAAAATAGTGAAAGATAAATGTGTGAAAGCCAAGAAAATGCTCACAAACACAAATGGTGTAATGATTTCCAATACAGGAGCTTTATCAAAAAGTCTGCCACATATCAAGACAGTGTTGTACAATTTGACAACGTAATATTTTGTTAGGTGAATCCTGATAAAGACTGAGTTTTGGTTTAGGCAGAGGATTTTCATTATCTTAAGTTGTGTCGGAAAAATCTCAGTAGATATGCAGTATTGTCGCCGAGTGTGCATTAAAGAGAAAGTCAACCTTAAATGTTTCTCAACAATAGTATGTTATATGTGACCTCACTAGTCTCGGCATGACATTCTGATTAATATTACATTTGTGGAATATGAGTTACGTAGCAAAATCCAGCCATTTTTATGCCAGCCACTTGCTGTTGACTGAAGATGACATCACAGTTACTCAGGCAACGACCAATCACAGCTCACCTGTTTTCTTAAGCTGTCCTGTGATTGGTTGTTACCTGAGACCTGAGCAACTTTGATATCATTTTCACACGACAGCAAGTGGCAAAATGGCCGCCATCTGATATTGCTAGAAACTGTGAGATTTTGCTGCTTAACTCATATTCCACTAATGCAATATTAACCAGAATATTGTATTTAGACTAGTGGTACTGCATAGAACATATTATTGTCAAGAAATCTTTTTTGGGTCGACTTCCCAATATGGTAAAATTCCAGGGGGCATGCAGGACTGGAATTACCTAAACACCAACTGTTTTGAGGTGACTATTGAGTTGGGTTGTGTGAAGTACCCAATGGCCAAGGATCTGCCTAACTATTGGGATCAGAATCGCCGATCTTTGCTTCAGTTTATCCATCAGGTAACAAACACATTTGTTAAATCATTTTCCTCTTTATCACTGTTTTGTATTTACCATTTGTACATGTGTGTGTGTGAACCCCAAGGTTCACCATGGAATAAAAGGTACAGTCTCTGACATAAGGGACAGTATGGGGGTACCTAATGCCACCATTCAGGTACAGGGCATTGACCACAACATCACCACAGCTTACACTGGTGACTACTGGAGACTGCTCGTCCCTGGGACTTACTCCATCACTGCATCTGCCCATGGGTAAGATTTCAACATAGTACAATTCCTGCACAGGCACTTAAAAGATCGTCTTTGTTTTTTTAAGATATCAGTCTGTGACGACATATGCCACCGTGTCCAAGAATGGAGCGGAAGTGGTTGATTTCCGATTGACACGGCTTCACTCCCAACCAAATGGCCTGTCACCTTCTGGACCCCTGCCAACCCATAACCCATCTGAGGAGGAGTTTGAGAGCTTAATCAAAGACCTCTCTCTGGGCCAAGGTTTAGAACAGCTGGTCAAGAGTACAGACACAGACAACAGCTTCAACAGGTACAGAGGATACAAGGAGATGTCTGCGTTCCTTCGAGGACTAAACCTCAACTTCCCCAAAATTACATCCTTGCAGAGGTAAGGCGCCTTCCTGTGTTATAGCCACCTTGGACCACTTATTGCTGCAATACATTCTCAAAATATTCTTCATTTCTATTTAGTTTGGGCCATAGTGTTGAGTTTAGAACTATTTGGGCTCTGGAAATCTCAAACAACCCGGGAGAGTCTGAGCCCTCTGAGCCCAAGGTCCGCTTTGTAGCAGGGATCCATGGTAATGCCCCTGTGGGAACAGAGCTGCTTCTTGAATTTGCTGCCTTGTTATGCATCAATTATGGCAAAAACTCCGTCATTACAAGGGTGAGTTTGATTGGTATTGTACTTGTCTTGGCATTCCTATCTTTACTGCCAAACTCACCTCTTTGTCAAAATGTCCTTTGTGACATCAAAATAATCAGTCCCTTTGATAATCTGTTTTCCTCTCTTAGCTCATCAATGAGTCAACAATTGTTATTGTGCCGACGATCAACCCGGATGGAAGAGAACAAGCGGTGGAGAAACAGTGCACCTCCACCCAAGGCTTCAGCAATACTCATGGCAAAGATCTGGACGCAGACTTCTTTGGTCAGTTGCAATATTTTTTTGTTTTGTTTTGTTTTGGGGTTTTTTGAACAAACACATCTGTCATGAGTAAACATTAAACTCATATGTATTGTCTTTTGTATATAATGCTCCATAGGCAATGCATCCCAGCGTTTGGTGGAACCACAGCCTGAAACCAGAGCAATGATGGACATGATATTAGATAAAGGTTACACACTGTCAGTGGCACTTGATGGAGGATCTCTTGTGGCTACTTACCCTTATGACAAGCCTGTCCAATCAGGTAACTCAACAACCTGCATAGTCTTTCACTTTTTATATGGTATCAACTCTTGCCTGTTCTATTATCGTATATACACTAACTGGGTAGAGCCGCCAAAGTGATCCAGTACAAGAGCAAAGTCCAAAATGTCTTTAAAGATTCTAAGGTTCAAATCAGGTTTTTAAATCACCTCTCTGCATGTTTCAGAGCACGACTACAAATAATTAACCTTCTTTTGAATGAATAGTTGACAGATATTGTGATTCCAAACAAAGCATTAGGTTGGTATATCAAAAATCCAGTTCTTGCACTAGAACTAATTACACGTGTGCTAATGTTATGTTCAATAAGTTAAATTGGAACGTAGTTGTATGTGTGTGTGATTCATACAATTGCCTAAAACAGTACATTAGATGTCATGATAAACCGTTAGTGTTTTAATACTATTCCATTTATTGCTTTCAAAATTATTAAACCCATGCACATTTTATTTTAGTAGGCCATTATTATAGCACACATATACATCCCTTATAGAGTAAACCTACAGTGCATGAGATTAATAGTGATTTCTATTGATGTGTCCCCGATGATACGAGCACGTCTGTAGACTTTTTAGTTACATAATATAATTAGGTCACTGTGTCCTCACGGCCTAGATTGACTTGACAAGCTAAAAAGAGAACGTTATATAACTGCAAGTCTCCAAAACTTGGATAAAAATATCACCTGAAAGCTGTTTGCTGCTCATCGTTACTGGATATCACTAATCTCTACATTTTTTTTTCTTTTTTTCAGTGGAAAATGAAGGCACGCTGAAGTACTTGGCCAGTGTTTATGCCAACAACCATCCCAAGATGCACCTTGGCAACACTGGATGTTCAAATAACGGCCAGGGTATGCTTTTTTCTACATTTAATTATCTGCTTGTCATGGTAGGGTTTTTTTCCACTCATATTTAATAGGAAAAAGATTTTTTTTTAAATGCCGACATTGGACTTCTTTCAAATCATGTGTTCTTGTGCCTGAGTAAGCTCTGATATCTGTGCACACAATACAACTACAGAAATCATAGAATTCTATCCATCCATTTTCTATTATACTTATCCTATCCAACCTGACTTATAACTAGGTACCCCCAGGTACCTTGCCAACAATTCACACTCACATTCACGCCTGAACATGGACAATTTAGCCTCCAATTAGTCTTTGTATGAACATGCATGTTTTTGGAATGTAGAAGGGAGCTGGGATACCCAAAGAAAACCCACGCTAGCATCTGGAGAACATGCAGTGGCAGACCTCCAAACCATTTGTTTACGTTGCTGCCTGAAATAAGAATAAAAACAAAGCTTTTGTCCAGTGGCCCTTACAAAATGTATATTGCACTAGTAGTGTATTGTTTTATTGCAAAAAAACTACACTTGTAAAAATGTGCTACATGGTGGAAATGTATTACTAAAATCTGAAATGTAGGGTAAGATCTGATGGCATTTTTTTTCTCCTTTCAGCCACCAACATTCCAGACGGAGTTATGAGGGCAGCTGAGAGACAAAGTCACATGGGCAGTATGAAGGTGGGTGTTCTTGTTGCTTCAAGTAGCTTCTGTCTGGTTTTGGTTTAAAAAAAAAAGGGCAAATGTACAAAGGTTATATATTTAAAACGTTTTCCCTCAACTGTGATTAAATGCAACATTTTAACTTATTCACTCCCAGCCATTTTCACTGAAGTAAACCCCTTCAGAAGTATAAAAAAAAAGCATATTTCCGTTTTTGCATCAATTAGCATTAGAATATAGCTAAGTTTCATCATTATTCACAAACCTGTTAAAAACACAGGGGAAAAGCGCTTGTTGCAACATGGCCCTGGCTGACCTCATGCTATGCTTCCACCTGCTGGCTGTTTGCATTAAAAAACTTAAAAAAAAAAACATTTTTGGGAGTGAAGGACAAAGTATTTAAAAAACGTATGTATACGTTTTGGGGTTTGAATGCCTTAATAGCTTAATGCCAGTCAAATGCAATAAATCACAACTGAAAGCACTTGGCCACCCAGACTCATTACAATCATCCATCAGATGCCTCTGGCTGATGCAAAGAAGCTGAATCTGACAGGCATAGTAGCTAACAAAGAATGTAAACATTTTTCATCTATTTCGGGTTTCTAATGTTTTAAATTCCCTCTCAAAGACAATGTGAAGACATAAAACATCAAACCATACTGAAGACAAGCTGCAAAGATAATTTAAGTGGATGGAAAGTTTCTAGTATTATTCATTGATACACAATTGAGAAAAGCCATTTTTGCTTGAATAATATAGAACTTCAGATTCAATCCTATGTGCCTTCGTGTGTCTTCCAGGACTTCAGCATGGACTTTGGTCACTGTCCAGAAATCACCGTGTATACTGGCTGTTGTGTGTTTCCTCCAGCTGATCAGCTCGCCACACTCTGGGCAGAAAACAAGAAGCCTCTTCTGAGCATGTTGGTGGAGGTACGCTGCCTGCCTGAATTATTTTCCCAACCAGGCCCTTTCTGTACACCTTTATTGTATATCTTTTCAATATTCTTCATGTAGGTCCATAAAGGAGTGCGGGGAGTGGTGAGAGATAAAAGTGGAAAGCCCATTGTTGGTGCCATCATCGTCATGAATGGGGGTGTGAGAGTCTTCACTGCAGAGGGTGGTTACTTTCGTGCATTGCTGGCTCCTGGCAACCACAACATCGAAGCTGTTGCTGATGGCTACCAGCAGCAACGCCAAGAGGTATACACACACACACACACACACACACACACACACACGCACGCACACGCTCGTTAGGTATGACGTTTTCTTATACCTGGTATATAGTCCTAATGGTATTAAAAAGTTATTTGATTTTTTTCCAGTGGTTGAGTGATTGACTAAATATAAATGTAGCGCATATGGCTTCATATAATGAGCACCTTAGTATAACCATTGTAGTAAATAACACTTACAAAAAGCAGTTTGCTCATGAAGCCTACACTACGATAAATTCCTGCTTCCCCTTCTATTCCAAGACCTTTCGAATACACGATTGTTTTCTTTACTATTGTATGTTTTCTTTGATTTTCTTTTCTTCTTGATTATTGTCATTTTATTTATGTAGTAAAATAATGTTGATATATTCGAAATAAACATTTCAAACAAACCTCTCCATTTTTTTTTTTCAAAATTAAAAACAAAATCACATACCATGCTTGTTAATTTTTTTTTAAAGCTGCTCAATGCAGGAAATAGAATTTTGAATTGCTACTGCCACATGTGGCCGAAAAATGACACTGCACAGCCCTTTCTCCACGTACTCTGCATTGCATGACATCACATCCGTAAACAGAAGGAAAAAAATCCGAATCCAAATCCAGTCTGAAAACTATTGGCCAGAATTC
Organism: Festucalex cinctus; assembly: GCF_051991245.1. Classification (NCBI taxonomy): domain Eukaryota; kingdom Metazoa; phylum Chordata; class Actinopteri; order Syngnathiformes; family Syngnathidae; genus Festucalex; species Festucalex cinctus. The sequence continues at coordinate 16,778,870 of NC_135423.1, forward strand.
CCAATGGGAATATAAAGCGCTTTGTGACAGCTAAGGCTGTTTAAAAGTGCTATATAAATAAATATGACTTGACTTGACTAAGCTGTTATTCTGCTCATTACAATTGGTTTGAGTCATAAATTGTCAAATAAAAAGGCGAGTGTAAAGATATTTTTGGGCAAATTGTTACACAGAGCAGCTTTAACTCATTCACTCCCAGCCATTTTCACTGAAGAAACCCCCTTCACTGCCGGCTATTTTACTGGATTTTGACTGATTTTGCAATGCCCACAGAATATTGTGTTCCATTGTTATAAAAACATGGAACCTATCAAAAGAAAGTTTAGAGTCTCTTCTTTCCTCAGGAAAAAAAAAAGCTTATTTCTATCTGTTTAAGATTTGAAGCAGTTAGCATTAGAATATAGCTAAGATTCATCATTATTCACAAATCTGCTTAGAACTATGGAGAAATCAGCTTGTTTGCAACATGGTCCAGGTTGATCTCGTATGCTCTGCTGCCATCTGCTGGCCGTTTTTGTAATAACTACCATTGCTTCAATCGGTCTCTGCGGTTCAGAGGCTGCATCAAAGCCTTGTGTATCCTCTCTAGGGCTGGGTATTGCCGCCAACCTCACGATACGATACGTATCACGATACAGGGGCCGCGATACGATACGTATCGCGATACATATGTGTCCCAATACTTGATCTTCAAGGCGATACGTATCCCGATATATTACATTAATTTTCTTGCATTTTATAAGAACAGTCATATGTATGCCTAAGGTTAATTGGCCGCTCCGAATTGTCCCTAGGTGTGCTTGTGCGTATGGATGGTTGTTTGTCTCTGTGTGCCCTGCGAGTGGCTGGCAACCAGTCCAGGGTGTCCCCTGCCTACTACCCAGAGCCAGCTGAGATAGGCGCCAGCACCCCCCGCGACCCTTGTGAGGAATAAGCGGTCAAGAGAATGGATGGATGTATGCCTAAAGGATATGTTTGTTATGCTGACTGACAAAAATATTTTTGTTAGCAGCTCTTCTGGTCTAAATTTGCAGCGTTCACAGACACACGGGAACATTCATTAATAGGCATGTGCCAATATGAGCAAAAATATCAAAGTATTAAAATTACAGCTCTAAAATGTGCTTATTTGAAATATTTGGGGAAATAAAAACAGCATTTTTTTTTAATGTGGCACATTTTATTTCGTTTTTAAACAAAATATAGGAAAACTGATACATGAAGACACGTGCCATGTTAAGTTTACAAGTAAATAAATGTTGATATTCTTCCTCTGCTTTCATTTTTCTTAGAAAGACACAGTGTCCAATCACTGGTGAGCTATTTTTGCATTAATTGAAGGCAATTAACTTCAAAGGTGCTGCTGGTTTTTATTTTTTAGCTACAATGCAAGCTGCAAAGGCAAACGTCAACTGCCTATTTAAAGTTAATATCGATTCTGACGCCTGCGTATCGATACGTGTATTGTAATGAGGCCCGCAATGATATATTGTCGTATCGATTTTTTGAGCACACCCCTAATCCTCTCGCATAATAAACATAAATGTGTCTTTGGGACACAAAACATTTAAAATAGAATGCATTTAGACGTTTTTGGGAGCAAATGAGTTAAATGTTGCATTGTGATCAGCACGCAGCAATATATTTTCATTCATGACAATGCAAGGGAAAATGTCTTGGAATATTTCTGGCATTATTTAAAAAAAAACAAAAACAAAAAAAACTGCATGCTTTTATTATGGAATGCCTCCATTACGGTCGATGTCTATTCTGGGTGTTGTGCGAAGCAAACAAAATCGCTCCACCACATTCACCGCTTCTTGTGATTCAAAAATTTGAAGCATCGGGTAGGCCAGCTCTGTAAACAGATGTTCCTTAATAGTGCGTCCAAGCTCCAAACTGTACACTCTTGGCTTCCCACAAGGATTGAGCAGCAGGGGATCCACCACCACATGATACATATGTTGGTACTCTGCTACCGTGAAGCCGTGGATAATTAAAGGTCCCGATTCTGGTTCAGACTCATACATTGCAACATTGCTGGAGCAAATGTCGCTTTGTAATTTTTCAGTGGGGGTCACATGGAGGTCTGGAAGAATCGCAGCATTCCTTTTGTACCGGTCATCCAGCTGTCTTTGCCCACAATCTGCTTCTTTCTGTTCATTCCACACGTCCAAATCAGTTCTTGGTGCCAACATGTAACTCCTTTCCTTTGTCGTTTCTCCATATTTCTTCGGACATCTAATAAGTCGCCTTAAGCCATAGGAACTCATCTCATATGCAGCATCTCTATAGTTAAAACAACACCTCTTTCAATAAATAAGCTTCATAAAAATTATAATGTAAGATCAAGAGTTGCACTTACTGTTTTACACAGAACTCTTGGAGAGTATTTTCAGACATCGTCACTGAATCTTGACTTGGGAGGCCCTCACTCCGCTCAGTGTAATTTTCACATTTATTTTTTTTTAAATCACTGAAGGTCCAAAATAAACACTATGATTAACTTTGTATTTATACAAATGATGAAGTAAAAGGCTGAATAACATAATGATTTTTTTTTAGGGGGGTGGGATGAGCAACTCCTTAACTTTTGGAAATCCACAAGACAACCTGTTGCCCATTTTATACTGAGTAGTCACACCTGCATAGGTGGCTCTCTAATGAGGCAGTGCAGTCTCAAAGCAGCTCAACCAGCACTCACTCTGCTTTTCATTTAAGAGCAGTAAGAAGTGAGAAAATGTTATACAACTTGGTTTGTTGTACCCCCTTCTTTTATTAATGTTGCAAAAAAAAGAGTCCAGCAATTAGAACTTTAATGCACAAAGAAACTTGCGATGTGTTATTTTGACAGTTTAAAAGATTACAGAGTCATCATGTGGACTACTGTTTTAAGTCATTTTTGCCACATGTCTGCTTTGTCCCAACTCAGGTGGTGGTGTCCTCCTATGAAGCAGCAAGCGCCATCATCATCGAGTTTGACATGGATCACAGCATCTTTGGTCTGCCAAGAGAATTTGTTGTGGCTACTGCAGGTAATCTCGTATGAAATTTAATTTGGGGTTTACCAGTGTAGACCAAATGGACTTCAGCATTTAAAGTGTATAGCACCATTCACACTGAAGGTAAATCCAAAGTGCTTTACAGGGGGAAAGAAACACTGATTTTTAAATTAAGATAATTAAGAAAAAAATAAAGATAAAACAGCTTTTCTCTTAACTGTTTGGATGGAAGATCTTTGATTTTAGAGAGAACAAAATCTGCTTATGTTCAAACTAGGAGTCTTATGGGGCATATGCCACGGAAGAGGCGGGACTGTTTTTTTTGCACAACAGTTTGTTTCCGGTTCGGTTTGCGAGGTGTGGGCTGCGTCAAAAATACTTGTGCTTCCGACTTTGTGCCCCTGGGTTGCGCGTTCGCAACCCGGACCGGAAATAAACTGATGTGCAAAATCACGTCCCGCCTCTTCCGTGGCACATAACTCAGGCTCATTGTCTCAGTTTTAGCAAGAGGTTGTGAGCAGCCTGAATAAATTGCTCCCATGACCCATATTGACATAATTAAGAGTAACATCTAAGTTTTAAGGAGTTTAGAATAAAGATTAGGCAGTACATTTGTGTTGTTTCACAATTGACATTTGTGCCCACCTGATTCCGTCTCTTCTTTCTGCAGCTGCCTCCATGACAGCCTTGGTGGTGACTGCATGCATCATCTGGTGCGTATGCGCTGCCAAGTCTAATCGGCAAAAAGATGGCTTCCACCGTTTGCGGCAGCACCGGGATGAGTACGATGACGAGATCCGGCTAACGTCAATGGGCTCCAAGAAGTCTCTCCTTGCCCACGAGTTCCAGGATGAAAGTGAAAGTGATGAGGAGACATTATATGCCAACAAAATTTGAAAGACTTTGCGATGTCTGTCTAGCTTCCTCCTGCAATATAATGCCCGGGACACCAAAAGTGTGGATTTTTTTTTTATTTAAGGCATTTATCTGCCTCTTTATGAATGCACCAAGACTGAGACACTTTCCTGTTACACTGATGTGTTTTGAACACCTGCTCAATTATTAATCGGATTGTTGCGTCATCAGTCACACAATTCTGCAGTTGTCCTTTTGTGCTCAGTCTCAACCTAAAGCTTTGATCCTGTGTGCCAGTCATCCGTCCTGCCTTAGTGGAATGAGTGAGCAACTTCACCAATCTGACTAAAGGCTTGTCCAAAAAAAAAAAAAAAGATGAACTTCAGAACAAACATGTATAGTTTTCCTTGTCCTCATCATGCAATGTAAATACTTCGCAAGCTTGGTGATGATTCAGAATGTTTCTTTTTTGGTGCAGCAATTTTTGGCACAAAAGTGTCCTGATTCTCTAGAGGGCGCATTCCAATTCTGTGCCTTGGCTTCTCTGGAGTTGCAACGTAGGAAGTAGAAAGCATTTGGGCCTGCAAGACTTTTGATCCATCCTATTCTCAGGTGGTAGGAAGAGGGATACAAATTAGGCTTCCTCTAGTCTCTTGTTGCACTATTCCTATATGCTAATGATTTTGTTTTTCCTCAAGGGAGAGAATCTGAAGAAAGGGAGTGTCTCAGATGTGTAGAAGTGTCAGGAATTGTCCCAGCCTTTGCACTGATGAGAGCGGAAAAAAAAATCACATGAAGAAACATGGGACTCTTAAATCTCAACTGAATGTATATTTTAGTTTTTAATGTACTGTTCTTTTTAATATGCGACTATATAAAAATTGAAAATTACGGTCTCATCTCAGACTGTCTTCGCTTTAAACAAGGATGTCCAAATTTCTTTTGAACAAAAAATAATCTAAATTACATCCATTTGTCATGCTTGGTCATATCTGTCCTTTTGTCTCTGTCCTGCTCAGTTTAAAGCAACATTGCAAGAGCGTTCACCTTTTTTGTAGCAGTGATAAAATGCTCAAAATGGCTATTTCTTAAAATGTGAGAATTGTTGCATCAAGGAACTAGAAAGCTAATTTCATAACATTTGGCATCATTGATTGGTCACCCTCAACCAAACCAGAATGTTCTCACATCTGGTTGCTCCTGAAGTGAAGTGGAAAATGCCATACTTGTTCCACACTTATAATTTTGGTTTCTTATGATGTTGCCTTAATTTCCAGTCTAATTTCTGTTTTAAATGCAGCTGTTTTCAGTAATTGTAATGATGTTTTGGTGTTTGTGTGTGTGTTTTTTTTCTTTTTTTGGGGGGGGGGGGCTCTTACTGATGTATGGTTTTGGAAGTCGAGTCACGCAATGTTTGGAAGATTTTATATAAACTGGAATGTATGTCACATGTAAATGAGAGAATTGGTGCAATCAGGGCTGGACCGGCACAAAATAAATAAAAAAACAAAACAAAACAAAAACAATCAGCCCCGGCATAACTTCTAACCACTGCTGGCTACCACGTAGCTCTGCCACTGATGTTGATATGGTTCAGTTTGCCGCCTATATTGTAAATCGATTAATGGGCTGCTCCTGTTGTCTTGGGGTAAAATGGAGAAAAGTATTAAATAGCATGACATCAGCCTCAAAAGATACCAGCCTGCGTGCATCTGACCTGTAATGCAGATGCCCAGTCCAGCCGTGAGTGCAGTTGATTTATAATGCTAATGTGCTCAAAACCTCATGGAACAAACAACTCACATTGCTTCACTGTTTGTCTTTAAGAACAGATTCAGTTCTGGAGATGATGAAGTGATTCACAAATATCTTGTACTATTATTGCAGTTTGTCAAATGTCAAGACATTTTTGATACTAAAGAACATTTCATCATTGTTGCAGTTGCCTGAGTTATAAATACCCAAAGTTGTGTCATTATGTATTAGGGATTTTTTTTTGTAGTAGTAGTAGTATTGCAAAAAAAAGAATTGTGTTTTGTTTAATGGTTAAACCTCTGACAGAGTCACTTAAATGGCAAATCATACACAAGCGCTCATATACAGTAGCGCCGTGAAAGATTAGTAGCTATGTGCTGCGGGAAAGTATCTAAATAAATTAATCCAAGACTTTCAAAAGTGCTATATAAATACAATTGTTGCCTAATTGGTTCCAAAATTATTTATTACAAAATAATGCATCGTTAGTCTGTCTGTGCCAGCTAGCAATGCAGGCACAAGAATTTAAAAACGTGTGCCTTGGGGTTGGGAACTAATACAGTGCAGCTTAGCACGCTTTCATTGGCGGTTGTGCTACTAGAAAATGTCGACAGAGGGCGACATAAAATATTTGAATGGTGGCGGTCGGTCCTTGTTGGCGAATCCCGGAAGTTGGTGACGTCTCAGACAAAACAAAGATGGCAGGAATGGGAAGCAGTAACTACTGGGAAGGTAAGCGTTAATAATTTAACTCGACTGTCAAAAGAGTTTACACTGTCATTCTGTATTATTAACATGCTTTTGTTTGTTGGTCTGTGTTCATGTCAACGTGTCGTGCTTATGTGTCTCGTATCGCCCACAAGCTAGCTAACCAACCGCTAAGTAACTCACTTCATCGCATCAACAGATTTTTTTTGTTTGTTTGTTTGTTTGTTTTTTACCCTCGTTGTGACGCTCATAAAAGCTAATATTTCGGATGGGTTTTATACAACCAACCTTAGTCGATGTGATCAACTTGTCACGGTTGTCTGTGTTTTTACTGGCCCTTGCTAAGTAAGGATGACTTTGAAACGATTTGCTGTGCGTGTCATGTGTTTTAGATCTACGGAAACAGGCCAGGCAATTGGAGAATGAACTGGACCTGAAGTTGGTGTCCTTCAGTAAACTGTGTACCAGCTACAGCAGTTCAAGGGATGGACGGCGGGGAGACACGTAAGATGACAATGATGCTTCACAGTCTCCTGGCTTTGAGGGAAATTTTTATTAGACCATCGTCTGTCCCTCTGTTTACACTGCTGTAACGTGGCACCTGGTCATGGGTGCAAAAATAATTGCTGTCTTAGTTAAATATTTTACGCTGTTAGTTCCATACAACTGCAAATCCGATGTACAATTTTAGTTAAACCACTATGCACATCAGCGCACCTTTTATGGATTTGAATTAGCCTACTTGTGGAGAATTGTATACTGTATTTTTTCCACTCTTATTTCAACACGTTACAGGAGTGCTGTTTTTGCTAGTGTTTGACTACCGTTTACTACTAAACATATAATATCTCAAAAAGTGGTAATGTTATGTCACAAATTCAATTAGGCGAGATGTGCCTGCCTTGAGAGTTCCGCAGATTTGTTTTTTCTTCCTTTTGATTGTGACTCTTGTTTTGATCGCTTTCCCCAAAACTAAAACACAGAGAGCTCTTATTCGGTGTGATTTAAATTCATTCATCTGTGCACATAAACACCCTCACTAAATACAAATACCACACTGTTAGCAATATAATCAATGTCATAGTTGCGTCCCGTTGTAAGTATACTGTGACAGCATAATTTGATGGCAGTGCCTTTCATACATCTCAGTCCACATCCACAATACACTTTACTATAGAACGTGTGAGTGTATTCATCTGTGTGTTAACCTTTTTCTGCCACAAAATGGTTCATTACGTAACTACACTTAATTATTTTGGGAACAAATTAATGTTTTGCTATGACTCAAAACAACGTTTAAAAAACAAAAAACAAAAACAATAATATCAACTATTTTATAAATATTTTTTGGTACATGTGGTTTCTTCCTCCAGATCTGACACCACACCGTTGCTAAATAACTCCACTCAGGACAGGATGTTTGACACCATGTCAGTGGAGCTTGAACAGTTGCTGGCCAAAGTAAGTGCATTACCAATTGTCCTTCAAAATGATAATATTAGTAGTCATTAAAGGAAAGTGTGCTGTGCAGTATAACTTAATCTAGCTTGGAGTTGGAGAAAAAAAATTCCATGCATGTGCAAATTACATGCACTGTGCATATCATTTTTATTATTTTTAATTTCACAATTAATACTTTTGAATTAAAGGTATGGAGGCAGCTGCATTTAGATGTGTAGTGTTTAAAATTACAATATAATTAGGAGAAAGTGAAACAGTGAGTGACATAATTTCTGTTTTACTTTTTTGTTGTTCAGTCCAAAAATATTGCAATTTTGCATCATGCCTTCTTATGTCAAATTAACAAATGTTTATCTTAATCATTGTTATAATATCTTACCAACTAAGTGCATGTATTTTAATATGTATTGTTAGCAACTGCACATTAACATGAAATTTGATTTTCTGTTCTTTTGCTTATCTTATATACATTTTCGATTCCACTTTGTCTCTTTCAGCTGACAGCAGTAAATGACAAGATGGCAGAATACACCAATGCACCAGGCGCCGCTTCTTTGAATGCTGCACTCATGCACACCCTCCAGAGGCACAGAGACATCCTACAGGTTTGCCAACTCATTCACGTCATTCTAGCAAGTTGAAATGAACTGCTTTATCCAATCCATACTTACTTGCACATAAACCTGCATGCATAGTTTAATGATATCTTACACTGTCTCTTCATTTTCCTGTCCTAGGATTACACACACGAATTCCACAAAACTAAAGGAAACTTCTTAGCTATTCGGGAGCGGGAAGACCTATTAGGATCTGTCAGAAAGGACATTGAGTAAGTAAACTACTGTAATGTAGGCTTTTCTGGTCATGTGTTGTGGAGACATAATCTAAAATTATAGAATGTATAATATAATGTGATCCATTTAACTTTTGGTATTTAATCATTTCAATGAACCAGTGTTGATAATTCAAGCAGAGGAACCCAAATAATTCAATTGTTAACTCAAATAGCTGTTGCCACTTGCTTGCATTATTTATTTGCTTGTGGGATATCTGGCGTGGACCCGAAAGAAGAAGATTTATATGAAGAAAGTGTCCTGTCCTCTGATTGGCTGAGCTGTTAGTGAGTGTATTGAAATGCTCCATCAAACAATGACTCTTGTCATTTGCTTTGTAATGGCTTATTGATCTTGCAGCCACAAGCATACGGTGAGCACTGCACAATTCCTATCGACTGTCCCCAGCCATTCAGTATGCAGACTTCCTGTTCCTATCGCATACCTGCTTAAGCCTAATGCAAAGTAATTCCAAGTTCTTCTGTGATTTCCAAAACAAGTAATTGCACTTTTTTTAGCACTTTAATGCTAGGCTGTATTCATTATTATTGATGGTCAGTGCACATAAGAAATTGAATTAAAAGGATGATGTATCACCGCATATACAGTACACGTTTAGGTTATCCGCTGCGCCAACTTAAGGGGCAGCGCAGATCAATCTTAGGTAGACAAACTAGCCTGTGTTGTTGACGAGCGATTAATGACTAATATTGTGGGTGGCTACTAACGAGTGGTCCATATATACTCGATGGTAGAAGCAATTATTGCAAAACTCATAAAATGTCTTCTCACTTGGCACACAGTCAGAGATCTTAATACAAAAGCAGAAGAGATGTATGAAAAATGCTGCCATTTCGTAACCTTGCTTACTTTTAAATATGACTGATGTGTTAGTTTAGCGTTGTTTAATATTGTGGCTGCATTTTTCCATAACTACGCTGCATCCTACAGAAGACTGTTGCAAACATTTAGCTCTTTTCACGTAAATAAAGTAACGAACATAGTGGAATGATTTGAATGCCTCCTCATTTAATACAAAATGTAGTTCCAAGGATCAAAATAATGAGGAACTATTTATTTGAGGAGCAATTTTGCTCATCAATGGCTTCATTTGAGGAGCAGTTTTTATGCAGGTTAATCTCAGGGACCAGAAGCAATGATTCTATATTTACAGGCATTCTATACTATTCAAGCATCCTACTGAAAGTTCTATTGCGTAATCAAATATTTGTATGCATTTTTTTTGGTTGTTTAAATAGCAATTATTACTACAAAAGAGAAACGTTTCACTTAATAACAAACAACTAATTTATTTTCTTTTTGAAAATATAATCAGCAATACAGTATCTACTTCTTATATTCACATTGTGCTTAGCAGCAAACTATTTCCTTGACTAAATATACATATTAGGGATGCTCCGATCCGATAGGCCGGGTATCGGCCCAGATATTGGGGAAACAATGGGTGTGATATCTGTCAAATTGGTCCCGATCCACAGAGGCTTACCTCCAGCGCGCACACTTTCATGTCTCAAATGATGAGGTGAAACGGAGAATAGTGAGGTAAATATTTCCCATTTGCTACGTTGCTACAATTTGTCAAAATTGCACTGGGGGAAGCAACAGTAAATTATCAGCAAAGAAATGTGAAGAATATAAGTTTTATATAAGTGTCATTGTTTTTTGTCTGTATGTGCTCTATGATTGGCTGGCAACCGGTTCAGGGTGTACATCATGTCTAACCCAAATTCTGCTGGAATAGGCTCTTGCTCCCTTGTGGCCCTATTAAGGATAAGCAATAGAGAAAATGGATGGATGCTTTACTTGCAGTTACCATTTGGACAGACAGGGGACAGGAGAGATCCTCAGATACCGTTTACCCAAGATTTATGTGTAACTGTGCTCATATGGATTATAGCCACAGTCACGTTTATGCGAACAACACGACAGTTCAGCAAACATTTCCTATACTGGACAATGTGAGCGGATTTTTTTTGCACGTGTGTGCACACAAACATATTGTGCATGTCACTATTTCATTCAGAAGAGCAAAATGAAGCAGAGCTGAACTCGGACGACCGCTCCTGCTTTTAATGTCAGCCACAAAAATAAAATAAAATAAAAAAGGACATCTTCGTGCCCTTTTAAAAAGCTTTGCTTCATCCCTGCTGGGAATGAAATGAGTACATTTGCTATGCAGTGTCCACTTGCACCCCTCGCTCGCACTGCCTCCTGCTCTTTATCTTGTTCTTTCTCCACGTGAGGGTGGGGCTGCGTTAAATAACCAGAAACCAATGAGAGCACAGTAGCGAGCAGCTGTTAACAGCTGCAGATAAATGAGTTGCACCACAGAAATGGGTGTGTGATGTTCACTTTGCGATTGGTGTAATAAACCATCCGCTCACATTCACTAAGGGAAAACTGATCCCTCTTTATCGTTTTATTATGGTAGTCCTATTAAGTATTTGCATGGAATTAAGTTTTTGTTGTTGTGACAAATAGCTTGCACTTTGTGTACTGTTGCAGCTATTTTCTGTCTGTATGACTGTCCTGAATTTTTGCAGTGTTACTTCTTTGGAACCACTTATTTGTCTTTTGAAGTCATGGCTAATGCAAGTGGACATTTCCTCTCACTGTTGCTTCGCATTAAAGCCTGTCTACCAGTAAACCACAGGAAGGCTTTTAATGTAAAAGAGATGAAAAGAAATGCTGTGTGTGGTATTGGCGCCTGCAATTACAAAGATACCAGTTGACACAAAAGTTATGCCAAAATGGGATTTCACAATGATTATGCAAAATTGTTGTAGCTGTCATGTGTGTAAAATGTTGCCATTCCACCGTTTAAGTTAACAATTCACCTCAGGGTTCACCTTTAAAGTCAGACCTTCAATAAGCTTTTCGACCCCACCCTGGAGCAATACACGAGCCACTTTCCTTAATTATTCAAAGCATCACCGTGTGGCAAGAGGAAATGGCTCTCAGTAGTGGCACAGCAACCTAATATACCTTTGATAGTCAGATGGTCGGGGATTTAAACATCTGCTGCATGCCTTTCACTTAGAGGGCACGCTTGTACTATGTCAATACCTACAAGAAAGCCAGTCTTTTAAGACAACAGTTATGTTCTTTGTTGTCTATACCTTAACCACTGTGTTTTGCTTTTTTCTCCACTCCTTTTCAGAATGTATAAAAGTGGTTCTGGGGTTAACAACAGAAGAACAGAGCTGTTTTTGAAAGAGCATGAGCATCTGAGGAAGTAAGTACCGACCATTTCTGACCTTTCAATTCTCTTTTGTAATATGAGTTGATCAGGTGTGTTTTTCCCGCATCTCAAGCATTGCTCAGGTGGACCAAAAGGTAATGGTGGGCGACTTACCAACCTAATCCACCTCTTAATACCGTCAATATCAAGTTGCAGTTATAGAAACCATCAATATAATACAAAAAAGCAGTATAATAGCGCACAATTTTGCCACGTAGATCATATAGAACAGTGCAGAATCAATATTCATTAAATACCAGCAAAAATTGAAATACATCACTCTCACCAAAAGTGCTCACTAAATAAATGGATTGGTGTGTTCAGTCCATTACAAGTGTATGTTGCTAGTAATTTAAAGCAGTGGTTCTTCACCTTGTGGGAGGTACTGAACCCCACCAGTTTACTCTGCACAGTCACCGAACCCTTCTTATCATATGAAAGTAAGCAAGCATTGTGTTTTTGCATTCCCTATCTTCATGCAGCTTAAGAAATTATTCCTTTTAGTTTTGCTAGATATATAGTTGTGCTGGACTAGAATTGCTCAACTTAACATTGCAAATATTGAAGTTAGGGTGCTGACTCCTATCACTCAACTCAACACTATTTGTAAAACAACCACCGCTGTTTTCTTAAAATGAAACCCTGAGGCAGTAGATCAGATGAAAACAGCAGAGGCCCCAAAACGTAACCCTGTGGAACACCATACATTTCGTTATACATGTGAATTCATATTGAATACTGTATATTTGTCCAACCACTTTTTTTTTTTTTTTGCTCAACATGTTTAGTATGAAGGAATTCTGAGAATAAAGATATCACACGACATACCATCACAATAGCCCCAAGTCGACTACTGAGCGCATCAAATTCCCTGCAGCTCAGATAGCCAAGTGGGGCATATCATCATCACGATCCATTTGAGTCAGGTGTGTGTCTTGACCTTCGCCGAACCCCTCAGACTGACTCAGATGGAACCCAGGTTAATAACCACTGAATTAGAGGATGGAAGAATGCTGTCTTTATTGTGGGCCAGCTCGCTTAGGAAAATCTGAAATCTGGTTGGTTAAAGAAACCTCCCCATTGTTGATATAACTCTACTGATTCTGAAGGACCTTCAAATATTAGATTGACTACATGTGGTTGCCCCCCCCCCAAAAAAAAGTCCATTATCTGCATATGCACTGGAAGCAGTGCATCTTAGAGAACATTATCAAATAATTATAATAGGCATATTGGGAAGACATTTGTATAATTTCATAGAACAAATATTGTAATTTGTAAATGTAGGTTAGTGCTCTGACTGGTAGTGTTTAGAGAGGTCATGTTGCACCTCATGGCTCACCACTGTAAAAATATGAGAGATCCGTACGTGAAGACAATAAAATTAGTCAATAAGGTGCGCACACAAAAATGAGAGCCAAATGAGCAAACAGAAATGACCAACATGCTTGACCATCTTGACTATGTGTATTTGTAGTGATCAATGTAGTAGTATACAGACCATACTTGTTTTGTTTTGTATTTTTTTGGTGTGTTTTTTTTAATGTAAATTTTCAAATGTGCTTGAATGAGAGATTTAATTGAAAGTGGGTGGTGTTCTATTTGTACCAACCACCACCAAGGGGATGCCTCTCAACTGCACACCCATTAAACTCATGGTGCCCTCATAAATAGGAAGAAGAGATTCAGGAAATATTAGTGAAGTAGGATGTGTTGTGGTAGACTTCTCTCCTGTGAGTGCTTTTGTGGTAGAAATATATTGCCAGTCAACATAATACTCCTTCAACATTTGGTTTTGTATTGCTGGAAATTATAAATATATGCAGTCCCCTTCAATATACTCACTGTAATATTAAATAGTGCCAGTTAGAGCCTGACTTGTATGGATTTTTTTTTTTTTTAAGGCCGATTCTGATAACTGGCAAAATAAAATTCTGCTAACCAATTAATTGGGCAATTATATATATTATATATAATGCTTACAACAATAAAGTTGAAAAGCAATAACGTTTGACTGTTTTCCAATATTTTTTTTTAATATTGGTTTAACAACAACAAACAGAAAAATTGACAAAAGTCGATAGAGTTTTGCCAATTTTTTCAGTCCGGGCAATCGTTGATTGTCATTAGCGTTCGGGATGTCACGATAAGGGCAATATCGTGATATTGCGATATTAAAACTGCCACAATATCGTCACCGTCGTGTTCACAATATTTAAAAGGAACACATTTGTTAAAAAAAAATGTCGTTGATTTCCATTTGTGCAGTTCTACCACCCTCTAGTGGCTAGTTTATTAGCGCAATTTTATTTTCATTCGGGATGTTTTTGCCTACTCTGTTTAAAATCTATGCTAATTGTCAGATGAAGGGGAACCTAATTTGCTTGTGAAGCGATCAATGTGTTCTTGCATTAGCAAGTGCCTCAATATTATTAGAGATTGTAGGTGTTTATATGCATTGCTGTTATGTACAAAAGCACAATATTGTGCTTTTTATTTAGTATGAGCTCTTTTTTTTTTTTCTTTTTTTTTTTACAGTATTGTGATCTTCTTTTAAATATCGCCAAGGCCCCCACAATATCGTGACAATTATCGTATTGTGACCTTCATATCGTGATATTGTATCGTGATGTTTTGATATCGTTACATCCCGAATTAGTGTTGTAATGTGTTGTAATGTTTTATTTTTATTTTTTTTTATTTTATTTTTTATTTTTTGCCTTAAAGAGAGAAATAAAGGAGGTAAAAAAAATTGGCCTTTTTTTCCCTGAAATAATATTGGCCAATTAAATTAGTGGGCCAATTAGTTTAGATGCCAGTCACAATTTTGACACCGTCACTGCATTAGAGTCACTTTGTAGTGCAAAGTAGTTGTATAGTAACAGTCTATAATGTATTGCTGAATCGTCATAGACAGACAAAGATAGGATGATTTTTTTTTTTTTTTTTTCCCTGTCCAGTAAATCTCATCAGGATTCTGACAAATGAACATTTTCCCACTGACCATATTACAGGGCTTCCCCTGACCATAGATGGGAGCGGAAATAGGAAAGTGAAGCTGTATATTAAGTTACACTTGATTGATTGACGCTTGCTTCCATTAGAGCTATTGCATAGCAATAATGACTGAAGAGAAATGTTTTAAATGTGTTAGTAGCCTGAGTCTCACTTATATTGCGCAGATGTGCACAATCAATTACAACAGAAATGCTTCACTGAGTATTTGTTTAACTTGCTTGGTTATCTTGTAGCACATTTTTGTGATGCAAGTTGTGTAATGTAGTTCGTGAGATGACACTAACTAATTTAGTTAAATGAGAGCAGTGATGTTGAATACTTATTAAATTTGCTGTAAGTGCTGTCGATCTTTGTGCCGTAATCTGTGCTTCTTATCTGTGGCTCACATTCGTTGCATCAGTTTTTCCATCTCTTCGCCATAAAGGTGAGTGTTCATGAATAAACCAGAGAGGAGGAGGTGCAGCTCCTTCAAAGGAACAGCTAATGGTCGTGGTCACACCGATAAGGACTTGCTGACAAAATAATACTTTCGTCATTCAACATTTGTTTTTGTTTTTTTTGTTTTTTCGGACATACTGTACATTTCTGGACAATCACTCATGGCCGCTGGTGTTTTCTTTTTAAAGGTTCCTCTAAATACAGGTTTTTGTTCAATGTTGTTCAACTACCATTCGGTTTCTGAATTGCAGTCAGTAGCCATCCATAGTGTTTCCCTCAACTCCATTTCTCTTTTGACGATTGGCTTGTTTTTAGCATCTCAAAGTCTCGTGAATTAGTTGCATACAGTAAATGTTTATTTTTTTTATTTATTTTTTTTATTTTTTTTATATATATATATATATATTATATATATATATATATATATATATATAGCTTTGAATCTAGACTTCAACACTAATTAAAGCTAGTCATCACTGATCACTTTTGCTGATGCAGTCTCAGGTCTGCAGAGAATGCATGATTTGCTGACTGCTTTCCTTTTCTAAAGTAATTGTTTCCCTTCGGCAGACAGACATTATTTATTGCCTCTTGAGTTCTCAGCCCAAGGTTTCTGGAAAGATTTAGTCAACAAATATCTTGTCATTTATGTTATGCGGTATGTTACCAAGCTTTGAGTAGACCGAGAGCTTACATAAAAAATTAGTCTTCGACAATGTCATCACTTTTAATTCTTTGACCGCCAAAAACGTTTAAAAACCATTAGTAAAATCACAATGTATGCCACCACAAACGTTAAATAACGTCAACTACATTTTTTCTTTTTTTTTCTTTTTTAAATCAATCAATGTAAGTGCAACGTCTAACCCCGGGTTTTCACCGGATTCGGTTGCGGTGCGGTTGCGGTGCGGTTGCGGTGCGGTCCGGCGACGCAAGCAATTAGATTCCATTCATTCGAATGGTGCAGTTTACACCGCTTGCGGGTGCGTTGCGTGTCGACTGCGGAAGGCCTGCGGCGTGCCGCAAGCCTTCCGCAAGGATAGACCTATTTTCTATTTTTGCCGGACGCCGCAGCGGTAGGCCTCCGGCAAATGGCAAGCTAGCACAAAACACATCGAGCGGGACAGGAAGACCGAGGCAGTTTCAAAATAAATTTCCGGTTACCTTTCAGAATAAAACACTCGCCAGCTCCTATTTCGCAAGTTTTTCAGCAAAACGTGACGTGGGCGTCGCCGGGCCATGTGCTCATTCACGGTTTAGACACCAGCGAACATGGACGAGGAGAGGTTTATATTGGAGGTGGAAAACCACAAAATAATATATGACACGGCACATCCTTTTTATAAGGACTGTAATGTATTGTGAGTTTGATGTTCGCGATTGCTTGTTGTGCCCGTCTCGCTTGCCGTACTGAGCGGCAGCCGGACGCGGAAGACAGAAATAAAGAGTGGACCCGCACTGACCCGTCTCTCGTTATTAATATACTTTACAAGGACAACCAAAAAAAGGATGCTGCATGGAATCTCATAGCAGAAGAAGAAGAAAAGGTTAAATCAAAAGAAGTCCACCTCTCTTTCTGCTTCTCTGTTGAGCACAGACTTTCTGTATGTTTGTCGCTGTGAAATGCCACATGATCGATCGCGCGCGCGGTCCTGCGAGACACGTTGGGAAGTGGGCGGCGACGGAGCTGCCGGACCGCAGCTGTGCGGAGCCGGTGTGGATTGACAAAAAAATTGACCCGTCCGGAGCACGCAGTCAAGACGCACCGCACCGCAACCGCACCGCAACCGCATCCGGTGAAAACCTGGGGTAAGTGCAGCGCTGCCTGGTCAATGGGCTGTGGAATCAAAAACACCCACTAACTATGACCAGCAGATGGCAGCATTGTATCACTTTTCAATGGGCTACCAGTGTATGGAATTACAGAAGAAGCAGAAATCCAACGTTTTCAAGGATGACGTGAATGAGAAAAGCCTTTGTCACATTAAACCTAATTCACAGAGCGTCACAAAACAGAAAATATGAGTGTCAAAGTCACTGTTGTGGAAATAATGTATCTTTTCACAAAAAGCTTGTTTTCTCCTAATCTTTTACATTTTTGCAATTTCACTCAAATTACTTATTTTCAAATGGTGATTAGTAAAGAATGGAATAAGGTAGAAAAATGCTCTCTTTTTTTTCCGAATGGAATGCAGTCTTTCATGTGATACGTTGTATATGTAGTAAAAGAACACAATATTCTGTTTGCCTTGAAGGATGAGTTAAATGCTTGAAATCGGCTGGCACTGCGGGGGTTGTTTTATGGAAAACGTGAGGCAGTAAAAGAGTTAAAATTGCACAAAGTCACCTATACAAGACAACATTTTCTTAAGCGAAGGCATCCATTTTATATCCCCCCCCCAAAAAAAAAAATCATGTCAAACCACTAAACAAATGTCACAAAAAGTATATACACTGAAATAATACTTATGTGAAATTGTACACAAAATAAAAATACTCACTGAAGCCATGACTTACGGAACTCAATTGCTGGCAATAGTTTTAAACCTTTTGACATCTAATGGAAGGGCATTTAATTCATATGTGGACATCATCTGTCATTCAGGGTGCGATCACCTTGATCTGGTTGGTCACTGCACCTCTTGGTCCCAATGCAAGCAGAGTGTAATAACAAAAGAGAAACAAATCTAGTACAGTTGCAACAAAATACCAGTAATGTAACTACAGTTATTCTCTCATGATCAGAATCTGAGGTTTGAAATCAAACACATCCATTCTCATTTCACAATAACTTTAAAGGTTTGTTGTTGTGGATATGCTCAGATGGAAACAGGCCTTTAACATATACTTGCCCTCAAAATTGCGTTAGTTTTGTAACAAAAACAACACAATTAAGCATGAATTTGAAGAGTTATTGAAAGTTACTCATCAACTACGGAATACAGCCTCTTTGGTTTCGGTTGGTTTGCTTTACTTAGATGGAACATGGTCCAAATTGACTCAGATTATGGTGTGAACTGCAGAAAATTTAGCAACCCAAGACACAAAACTTGTGTATTTGTATTGTTTCACTAACCATTAACTGTGTCTCGAGAGGGGTTTTCTCTTTGGCTCTGAATTAATGCAATATAAATGTTCATTACTCCTGGTTGTTTGTACTAGATAAACTGTATAACTCTGTCACAGAATTTCATGTTGATAACCGACAAATCCATGTCTTTCCTTCCATGTGCAGTTCTGATCGTCTGATGGATGACACAATAAGGTAAGAGGCCTTGTCTTGATTTTCATCCACCGTGATGATACATTACTGCTGCCGGCGCATCAAGGAGTCAACCTTGACTAAAATGTCACATATGGACAAAAATTGAAAAAGAAAAACAAAATGCTTACTGATTTAATTGAAGCTAACAGGACCAAGGTCCATATGGACAAACCATACATTTTCTGGGAAGTACCCCGACAAAACATCAACTCTGAAACTCACAAGTTATTGGTGCTCCAACAGGATAAATAAGCATTAAGAGATTCTACCAAACAAATGAACAATTCCACAATTCCAGAGCTATTTGTGAATTTGATAGGCTTTTAAAAAGCCCAAAGAAGGACTGGAACCAGTTTTACTACTTGGAATCTATTCAAATTCACCTCAAGTTGCTCATTGTGTAGATGAGCTTGAAAGTCATGATCCACATTCTAAATGCTGTCCACTAAATAATGTCCACCCTGGTAATGAATTGCGCTTTAATTTGACCTTGATGCAATAAACAATGACTGTCATGTTGTTTTTCTTGAGGCATCATAAATTCCTCCCCAGTCCCTGCTTCTTAAAAAAAAAAAAAAAAAAAAAAAAAGGCCAGCCCAAATTGCAAGTATATTGGTTCCGGTCAACGATGGCTCCTTTGGGGCTGACTGCTGTAGCAGCCTTGATTAGTGGCCTTTGTCACTGAAAGCACAACACCCACTCGCTCGCGTGCGTGCACATAAATCTTTAGCAGTTTTTAATGTTGCTTATTCTTAATCAGTGCACAGGAGTGGTTTTTCTTGCTACATCAGAATAATTTAATGGTAGCAATATAACAATATTCACGATATAAGTGGAAATGCCTCAATAGTGTTGTTGGCTAGAAACAACATATTGGTCTATTTTTATTCTTTGGCATCCAACTGTTTGCAAATGTTGAGTGACTGCAGAGAAAGTGTGAAAAGAAGCTTCAGCTCTAATTTCCATGCGGTCATTCATATTGAAAGAAAGACTGTGGGAAGTTGCTGCAGTCAGCAAGTGTTTGTACCTGACTGAGGAGAATACGATCTCCTCCTTCACATTGCTTGGGGGACTTTACTGTCCCCTCAGCAGCTTCCACCCCCAGGGAGACGCACGGCCTCACACGACGCGGCTGGTACATGCAACGCTTCTTGAACGTTGCCTGCCAAATGAGTAAACTGCAGTCGATAGTAAAGTCATTTCCTTCACTTTTGTTTTTCAATGCCTAGAGAAGCTGCTGTTCATCCCTCCTAACATTCACAAGGCTTTGTAACAGCTTGAGGTGCCTAATATTGGAAAGATTATATGTTGGCAGGTTGCCCATTCATTTTGTGCTGATTCACTTTCATATTCTCCATATCATTTGCCCTTGTCTTTGTAGCATTGCCATGGCAACCAAGGAGAATATGACATCCCAAAGGGGCATGTTGAAATCCATACAGAGCCGAGTCAACACGCTGGCCAGTATCCTTTTTTACCTCCGCCAAGCTTGAAAGGCAGACATATTGTTTTCCCTCTTGTTGGTTGATTTCTGCATTATTATAGGCAGATGCCTGGTTTTAGTTCAGTTCTCTGTTTTAATATGAAAACTGATTATTTTCTCTCATCGCCCTTTGTTCTCAATGGAAACTTATTTCATGGTAGAACAACTTAATCGTCTTTCATGAGTCATACTTTTATACGTGTCGCAATGTGAATATAATTGCTTTAAAAGACCATAATCTTTTAGGTCATGTGTGGGTCATTCTTTTGTCAATAATGGGATTCAAACCTTCAACCCTTTGCCACCTCCGCCTGTTCTCAAAATACTCTTGCTCCTCTGCACGATTTTACGTTTGTGTTGCAGGAATTGCTGCATCGTACTAAAGTATAGCATCAGTCAAATCAAAATGCCCCACAAATATTTGCATTCTTATTTGCATTGTACTCATCGCCTTGTTAATTAATGTTTGTGGATCGAAAAAGATGCCGTGCTTTCCTTATTTTGTTTTCCATCGCATCCTTCGGTGTTGTCCTTAATCCTTTGCTCTCCAAGACCGTTTCCCAGCCATCAACAATCTCATCCAGCGAATCAACCTCCGGAAGCGACGGGACTCGCTCGTCTTGGGCTCTGTGATCGGCGTCTGCACCATCCTCCTCTTGCTCTACGCTTTTCACTGAATATTTCAAAGGAGCGAATAGATCGGCTCTTTTTTTTGGTGTATGACTCCCAGGAAAACGGCTCAGTGATTGATGAGGACACTGGAGACTCCTGAGCAGGAGGATGTAAGGCAGGGGTGGCAAACTGCAGTCCTCGAGGGCCGGAGTCCTGCAGGTTTTATAGATTTCCCTATTCGAAGTGCAGCTGATGTCAATTAACAGGCTCGTTATCAGGCTTCTGCAGAGTTTACTGATGAGCAGATCATGAATCAGCTGTGTTGAAGAAGGGGAATATCCAAAACCTGCAGGACTGCGGCCCTCGAGGACCGGATCTCGCCACCCCTGATGTAAGGTCTGTCCAACAAGATCTACTGAACTCACTTCTAGCTGTGGGACAGACGGACAACATATTGGTGGGTGGATTTCTTCCAGCAACAAGACACAGGATACAAAAGTACGAATAATAATTAAAAACTTACATCATAATAACTCCCTTGAGGAGACATTATGCTGAGAAATTGATGAAATGTTGAAATATGTGATCAAGTTTTTTTTTTTTTTTTTTTTTCACATTGGGAAGATTTTTATTTGAATGGCTCTTTTTAATTGATGTGCAAGTTTGAAATGGGCGTTAATGTGAGTTAATAAATTATTCATATCCATTTATTGTGACCATTAAGTTGGGCTCAAACCTAAATGTGTCTTCTTTTTTTTTTTTCCCCCCAAAATATGTGATTTAAAACGTCGAACCACCACGAACTTGGGCAATTTGGAATTTAAGACTTTGCACCTCAGTTCATCTGGCAGCAAATAATGAACTTTAACACGTACTGTATTCAAAAAGAAGGAATACCTTCAACATGGATTGTTGTAGAGAAGAAATTATGATGAATGTCACCATTTGTGTCATCACAAATTGTTACCAAAATTACCTTGAAGTAGCTGATTTTCGTTTTACACCTGTGAGGCCCACCTGTGCAGCGAGTCACCTTTACATTGCTCCTTTCATTGAGGTTCAATGTGTTGTTTTTTGTCTTTATACACAAAATTAAACTACTTGTACACTTGTGTGACCGTTAGAGAGTCACAAAGATATTTTACAAAAAGGCTACAAAGTTACGTTTTGTGATGCTGACCTGTTAGTGGATAATAAAATAAATGTGCCTACAATATAGAAAACGCTAATGATATGTGACTTGTGGGACCTCAAAGAAGTTATAGCATAAAAGTAACTGCATATTATTCCAATCAAAGTGCTATTGACAAGTAGGTATACTGTAGTATGTTACGGAAAGTACAAAACATTTTTGATTAAGGATGATGTTTGAAACAAGTTTATACTTTATTTTGCATGTTTTCATCACTACAACTTGATCTCCTTTATGTTATTGACACATTGCAATCAGCCACTACAAATTTGCTATAAGCACCTAATCATTTTCATTGCATAAGAGTGGAAGCGTGTGTTTACACCAAGACACAAAATGATTGCCATGCATGGTAACATTTATTCCAAACATGCAAAATGTACACCACAAAGATGAAATTGAAGACATTCATTACACCCGGATAAGACTTGTAATACGTACAAAAGGAATAAACCATCAGCTGAGCAAATTCAGTGTAATGTTGATAAATGCTTTTTAGTTCCAATGACGTTTTGTACTAAATAAAGGCAATCATTGGATAAGGCTGCTTATGGGTGTTTGATGAAAAGTATGATGCAAGTGGTAATGTGGCCACTTTAGTGAACATGTTGAACTTGGCAGGGTCAGCATTGTCTCTTTAGTTGCATAGTTTTAGAAATATGATTTGTAAGCATCAGACATTATTATTCCTGCAGAGTGTGAGTCTTTGTATACCAAAGTTTGAGCTTCTGTTTGTATTTAATATGTTAGTGTGGCAGCCTTGTGCGAGTGTTTGTTAAATTTGGATTTTCAACATTAAATA
Source organism: Festucalex cinctus (assembly GCF_051991245.1). Taxonomy (NCBI): domain Eukaryota; kingdom Metazoa; phylum Chordata; class Actinopteri; order Syngnathiformes; family Syngnathidae; genus Festucalex; species Festucalex cinctus. The sequence continues at coordinate 16,801,556 of NC_135423.1, forward strand.
AACTGATAAACCATTTCTTACAAAAGAAATGTATGCAACATGCATAAATATTGCATATATATTCCATTATAAATACATTTCGTACAAGGAGCAGAGAAAAACATTTTTGAAACAATTGTAACAATATCACGATGTAGCGGTGATGTAAGACGAGTAGAAAGGTCGTAAACAGATTAAGGGCACAAGGTGAAGAACTGGAGAAAAAATTGGTGCAACCGATGTGTACTGCTGGATTAGGAGGTGGTGCAGTGGTTATTTGCAAGTACAAAGCGGTATAATGATGTAATATAATATTTTGCAAATATTAAGTTGGGTGCAGGTCAGCGTTGCAATTCAGTCTTCAGCCATTCTCATAAGAGCTGCACTCACCTCATGTTCATATTTCTTTCCACTTCTAAAAACAGTCAATAACAAACGGGAAGAATTTCCACGTTCAGGCATGCAAACACTCACTTTTGTTATAAAAGTTGAAAGAAAACAAAAACATTCCATATTTGTCCTCTCCGTATTTCATCTGATTCTTGCGCTGTCCTAGCTTGACATTACAAACATGTTAGAAAATGGACATTTGGAATAGCTGTGTCGGCCTTCAACGCAGCATGAATATATGATTATGGGCGCTGTCGAAATGTGGAAGTCCAAACTGAAAAAGTGTCCAAGCATCCCGTCACAGATGTAGAAAAAGTCCTCTGTGCTCACCCATCCGGATTTGCAAATCCATACATACTGAAATCTTTTTTGTCACAGTGTTTTTATCCTTAATTTTTTTGTCAAGCAAATGTTAGTGGAGTCTAATGCATGCAGTTTGGATTTCTGTCCGATCTCATGTTTGCTTTCTGAAGGTCATGAATGGCATAATTACAATATGGTAGAATATGGTAGTATACATATCTTGTTCTCTCTTTTTTTTTTTTTTTTTTTTTTTTTTTGGAATGGACTTTTTTGTTGTTGCATCCACGGTATGGCCTTCACGGCTATTTTGTTTTTCCTTCAGGTGGTCAGTTGATTGCTGCCAAAGACACAAGAGAGAAAAATCAAACACAAGGAAAAGAGAGAGATAAAAAAAAAAAAAGCTTTAAGTTGGTTATTTGTAGGCAGTTGCAGATTCAGCCCATTGTAGCGTGCTAACAAATTTCATATACAATCAAACAACCACAATCGTTTTGGTAAGTTTAAACTGAATTTGGACTGTAACTTTGTAATGCTACCTGAGTGGATGCTAGCTAAACTCATGATGACATACGGTACAATCAACGCACAATCTTATTAAGTAGTTTTACATCGACTAATTGTTATATTTATGTTATGACCTAATATACAGGTAATGTTGTTTTGTTTTGATGCTGTTCTTCCCGCTGAAAGTTTGAACTGAAGAGGATTTGTGTGTGTGTGGGGGGGGGTGAATGAGGGAATTGTAGTGTGAACACACTCGGGACTCAAAATGGCGAGCCAGACCCGCGAATTTATTTTCTAAAGACAAACCTTCACCTTATCGTGTTGGAGGATCCGCTACATGAGGATTGACTGTTGGTGAGCTTTCTGCCCGAGTGGCAAGAGTGTTGGAACATTTGGAACTATAAGTTATATGTTTACATATCATAATTGTTGTTGTGATTAAGACATAATTATGTTACACTGTATTTTGGATATTAATAATAGAATTTATTTTCTCACTTAAGAGAAAACCAGAGTTAACTCAGGAAACTAATTGAACTGAAGTCAAACTCAATTTAAATATTGGGCTATTAAAACAATATGAATTAATAACAACTTTATGTTACCCCACTCAATTAGATAGTGGGTGTGTACTTTTGATTCACACATTAGTTTCCCTGAGAGGCTTCTTTGCGTTGAATGTTTTCATAATAGTAGTTGTCTTGTTATACCTGAAAGTGAAACAAAGACAATGATGGCGACCACACCCAGGACGATGGACACTATGCTGAGCAGACGAGCCAGTCGACCCAACCGTCTGGCCCCGTCCACGTCCCCTGCCTGGAGACTGTTTCTGGACTGGGGCGGGGACACACAAAAATATATGACAATTAACATAAGCATTGCAATGATTCTACCCCCCTATCAATGCTTTGTAAAGAGTAAATCACTTGTTAACAGCTAATGGAATATGTTCTTAAAAATAAACTTAGATTTGTGTTTATCTAAATGATTTTGCAACTATATAAGAACCAAACTTGTAGGCCAGAGATGACAAGAAGGAACTGTCCTTAGTGCTGAATTTTTAAGATTAAAGGGGAAGTCAACCTTATACATTTCTTGACAATAACACACTGTATATGTGACCTCACTAGTCTAAACATGACATTCTGACTAATATGACATTTTTTGGAATATGAGTTATGCAGTAAAATCCAGCCATTTTTATCCATCGGGGGCGGCCATTTTTCCACTTGCTGTCGACTGAAGATGACATCACAGTTAGGGCGCAGGCAAAGACCAATTACAGCTCACCTGCTTTCTCAAGCTGATCTGTGATTGGCTGTTACCTAAGGAACTATGATGTCATTTTCACTTGACAGCAATTGGCAAAATAGCCGCATTCTGTTATTGATAAAAACTGCTGGATTTGGCTGCTTAACTCATATTCCACTAACAATATTAACCAGAATATCATATTAAGACTAGTGGGGCTTCACATAATATATTAATATCAAGATTATTATTTTTTTACTTCCCCTTTAAGGTTGCGTATTCCAATACTTCTGCTTGCTTGAAATGTGGCCAACTTCAAACGGAAGGGAACTCTCAACTGACTTGCTTAACACATTTAAAAGTAAATACCATGAAATAAAAGCTGCAATTCTAAACCCTGTTAACGTCACCTGGTTATATGTAGTCGAAAACAACACTCAACATAAAAAAATAAAAATAAACGTTTTGATTGAAGCCACCACTGCTCGTTGTGGGGTCAGCACAGAGCAAAACAAAGCACTTGCACTGCACAGTCTTGCGACCCTCTGCGTATTAGTTGGCCTTTAAGCATCCAGGACTGTCAAATATGACATTTTTTCCAAATGAACCCTCTCACCTCCAGTACTGCAATGTGAATGGGGCAAAAGCAGTCCCAGGGGTGTGTGTATTGATCCAGAGTCAGCACACACACACTTGCATTTGCTGCACACATTCTTGTGGCTGCAGTAGAGGAAGGCTTCTAAGTGAGTAAATGCTCTTCTCTCTTGTCATTAATAATGGACGAGCAGCAGCAGCCTGGCTAGAGGGGAGGGACACAGCAAATCGCTGGTGTGTATCTGAAATGGTCGCTTTTGATTTTCAATTCAAAAATGGTGGCACCTTTTGGGATCATTTTGCTTCATGGTCTTTGTGTTCTTTTGCCTTTTAGTCTTTAAAAACACCTGAAATTCTGTGCAGAAATTTTATTTAAAAAAAAAAAAAAAAAAACTACAACCTTACTTTCAACTTAATTTTAGGATGCTTTGCACAAGTAATGTGCAAATAGATTTGGAGGAGCAACCAAAGTTGGTTATCTTTGCTTAAACTGGGTGTTGAGCAGCCTTGAGGGGCCATGAGGAGAGCTTTTAGACTCACCGTTGTTACATTAAAATCTACATTAAAATTGCAAAGCACTCAATGCAGCCGGATGATCAAATCTGCTCTGCGCACGATGGCACCGCACTCATTCCTGGGGCCGTAAAATGCATTGGAGCTCATAAATTATAATTGGACAGAGTTTTCTGTGGTGCTTGGATGGGACTGAGTCAGCTCCATTCACACCATTTCACTCCCCGGGCACCTTCCATTCTCCACCTCACCTCCCACCTCCTTCCAGCCATGCAGTCCAGATGTCTTTACTGTTAAAAACTCAAAAAATCTCTCCTAGCAAATCATCGCTGCATAACATCAAGTCAGTGGAAAGCACTGAAACTTGTCAGCGCGATGGTGAATAATAACCATCCTCCATTAGGCAGAAGCCAAACAAATTAAGTGACAGGCTTGTTTAGATGATCAAGTTTCACAGCAGCCAAATGTAACATCATCATAATCGTCGCAAAATGCATCAGAGTGCAACTAAATTGATTTCACGCTGTCCTGGTGCAAGGAAATCCAATTAGGGGAATCTTTGGTTGGAATCATTTGAGACGTGGAAACAAACTGATGAGGACAATAAAGCGCAATTAGTTGCAAGTCTAAAAGCCTATTTAACATTTAAAGTAATCACAAAGTGAGTGACTAAGTGAAAAAACACTTTGTAGCATGTGATGAGCACCAATGCACACATTTTGGTCTATACATCACCGGCAAATCTGCCGAGCATGCAGTATCTCGACTGCATTTCGGCCCTTTCCATTATTGGGCTCGGCCGGCGTTGGCCGTAAAAACCCATTAGACCCGCATCGCTAAATCTGTAATTGGCTGTACATTGTCAGTGTTTGCTGGCCACAAGGCTTTGCCAACACAGCATCTGTCCGAGATCTGCGGCCTGACGGCAATATGCCCGTTGTCCAGCTGATACAAACGTTCAAAACCATTTGTTGTCATGCGTCTAAAAAAATCTCCATCCCTGATCCTGACATCAAACCATAATTTATCACTTACGTTGAAATACTATATGTCTACACATTTCTTGTTCCACTACAGTATTTGACTTTAAATATTGTGACTATTGATGCTTATTATATTCTCCATCACAGTTTGGAAAAATAAAATAAAATCTGCGGAGTTAGATTTTTATGCTGAATAAAACAAAATCAGCATGCTGATTCCAAAATTGCAATCATTTTTTTTTTCTAGCAGGTCAGTTTTTATCCCTCAGATAAGCAACATTCCATTGATTAGCTGTAGTAAGACTGTAGTAAGAAGAGCGGAATACGATTGGCCTCATCTTCAGCTACAGTAATGGGCAACTTGTTTGTGCAGTCACAATAAAGGAAGTGTGTTGAGAAGTGTACAGCTCCAAATAGGTCAGTACACTATGGGCTCGTTTGGAATTACGCTCTGAAGCCTAAACTAAAACTCTAAACTGAGAGTGCTTAAGGTCTGATGTTCTATGCGCCAATTAATTTTTCGAACGCACCAATGTGTTTTGTTTGTAAGTACTAATTGTTTGTGTTTATAATTTGGCTCAGTAGTAATCAACTCGCTATCAGACACGCTGGTGGTTGTTACTAGGCTAGCTAACGTTAGCTAGCCTAGTAACAACCACCAGCTTAAGAAAAGCCCTAGACCTGGCTAGCGCCACTAAACCACAAACGTCTGACAAAAAAAAAAAATCACATCTTACCAACTTGAGAATTACCCACGGTACATGAATGGTGAATGACAACATTTATTATTCCCTTGCTAGTACTGTTTCCCTCTCCAGTGACGCACTGTGTCCCAAGTCAAGAGTACCTGTACTGCGCACACTGGCGCTCTGTTTTTGGTGTGCTTGGAATTTGCGAACGGCAAATGCTAAACAGCACTGAGTTTCCCAATGGTCGGAATAAACCACTGTGCGTTTAGAGCGAATTTCTGAACGCGCCCAATATTTGCAAACATAGAGCTAGAATAGTAGGACTTAATAATAATAATGTATTGGATTTATGTAAATTGTATGACATTTCTTTCTTTGTTTCGTTCTTTCTTTCTTTTTATTAAAGAAAATTGAGATCTACAGCTAAAAACATGACATAATAGAGAAAAATTCAGTTTTGGATTCCAAACACAAAAAAATAGTTAAAAACAGCTGTCACACATAACTCAATGAAAACTGTGTTCCCCAGTATTATGTGCTAGCATTACGTTACAGGGGACATTCCAAAGACAAAATTGTTTTAGTTTTTTTTTTTTACATGCAGATGGGGTAATGTTTCATGTTTAGTTTAACAGCAAACTGTGAATAATTGTTAACTAGCTGCCAAATTTTTGCTTATTGTGAAATACGTTGAGCAGTTTGCTGTCACCATTCAGAGCTTCTATCGCAGTCCAAGCAAGCAAGAAAGAAAAAAAAACAGTATAAGAGTATAGGAGTGATCTCATTGATGAGAGCCATGCAAATGTCACCGAACAAAATGTCAAAAATGCACAGCCCGAAATCAAACCACAGAATAAAAAACTTTACAGTAAATAATAATAATTATAATAATAATAATAATAACTTAAATTCAAAAACTAACAATACAATTTACACTTTTGGGAGAGTTTTAACTCATTATATCTTTCGCAATGAAGAGCACTCACATGAGTCAAACAATCTGTAGAACTCAAGTGTGCTCACTCGCGCTATGAATTTACCTGGGTGTGTCTTCATAAAAATCCTTTAGAGAGTAGGCTAGTAGTCTTTTGAGGGTTTTTTTCTCTTATCAACCAAAACCACGTGGTATAGATAGATACTGGTTGAAAGATAATGAAATGCACATTTTAAAACAAACACATGGCTCTCTTTTGGATTCAGATCATACTCCAATAATTCTGTGCTCTCCTGAGTGCCATTCTGCTTCGCTTTTGTCCATCAAGCAGTATTTGGGAGCATCGCTCTGCACTCCATCTGGTGATACATGCTGATTACATCTCCCTTTTATTGTCTCCAGGATATTTGAGCCCCTTTCTATGCAAATTACGTCACTTTTAAATCAATGACTCACTAGTAGTGTCGTGAACCTGTTTTTCTCACTTCATCTTTCATGATCTGATTCAGTTCCTGTGATGGGAAGTTCACCGGGTCCATTTGGCGTTCCTCTCAACCTCAGCGTCCTTGTGAAGAAGGCAGCTTTCGCGGCGGCGCAGGGAGCGGATGTTTATTGCCGCCACGCTGCAAACTGCCGCAATCTGCTCTCTGCAGCACAGTAACTAAATTGACTCCTCTCACCATCTATTAAATTAGTGTCCAGATCTAGTTTCCTTCTCCTTCACTTTGCGTCTCGGGGATCTCTGTCAGTGCATCGCTCATTTCCTCTCACGCATCTATATTCCAAGCTATTAGCAAGAGTGTGACTAGTGAATGTCATGAGGAAGACTCAGAATATGTGTGGTGGATCCTGCTTGATATTCCCTCAGGCGTGCGCGCAGCCCAAAGGGGTGATATTACAGAACTAATGCGCTCCGTGAGTTGCCTTCGTTTTGTTTCTCGGTGCATTTCCATTTTGGCTGCTTTATTATGTGTAGTAAAATGCAACAGGACAAGCTGGCAGCGTTTGTGAGTGGTTAATCTTGTTTGTTCGGACCTTTCGGGCTGGCCAGGGTGATTACACAGTGCACAAGGTCCAGAAATCATTGTTTATCATCTACAATCATGTTTTCATAACATAAAATGCACATGCATCCTTTCCCAACACGCTCATAATAAATTGTCACTGTTGGCCGACATCATTTGCATATTGATGTATTCAAATCATGTCTAAGAAACACAATTACACAACATCTTCACAATTTTACATGTTTTTTTACTTAGATTTGTTCCTGCTCGTACTATAAGTGTGTTGGGCAAGGTTCTGGATATGTGTGCCTTTTATTTCATGGAACTATGAATAATGAACAATAACTTATCTGCCATGTTGATTGTGTGCTGATGTGTGAGAGTAATAGTCTTGATTAATGCTTTGTACATGCTTTTACTTTGGAATTTAATATTTGTGGAGTTTTTTCATGTTCTTAGGGATGCACGATAATGTGGTGGCCAATAATTATCGGCAATTATCAACCAATTTGACAGATAAACCAGGTAAAGAAATGTGTCGATAATAATAGACAGGCCGTGTCTCCAACTCTCAACCCCTCCCCCTCCTATGGTATTTGTGACGTCATAATGCACGCGACCTCGTGTTCACAGAAGATGCAACATGGCGACATGGCAGTCGCCAGTGTGAGCTTTCTTTACTGTGTCTCCCCAAAACGTTACCCTCACGTTACCCTTTTTATTGCCTTTTTTAAAAATGACTGTTTTGTTTTGGCAAACTCAAAATGTGTTTCTGGTTGTCTTTGAAACAGAGATACCAATAAAATTCAGCTTCATGGTGCTTTCTTTACACAATGTTTCAATGTATTTGTACATAGACTTATAGTAGGACTTAAAAGTAAATTTGTATTCAAGTTAATTTTGCAAACAATTATCGGCTTATCGGTTATCGACAATTATTGGTTTATCGGTATCGGTTGAAAATAGCATTAACGTGCATCCCTACTTAACATTTAGTAAGAATTGATGTTCCACAACTAATCAATATCAGATTGAAGTCAAGTGAAGCAAATTGAATTAGAAAAAAAATGTAAATCGAATCTAAATGGATTCTTGTGAATCAAGATTGAATCAATTGAGGAAATTAGAATCAATACCCAGCCATAATGCTTACAAAGCATTCAACACTGCCTGGTCATTTTTTTTCTTTTTGTAAATCAGTGGCAGTCCACTGACAAGACGAGCCTCACCGAAGGAGGAGAACATTCTCAAGTTTTATATGTTGTGGGACAAACCAACGCAACCAATTAGTGTCCATGCAAATTATACAAAAGATATATATATATTTTTTTAATAAAAATACAGTATATTGTAATTTTTCTATACAGTCCAAAAAAATTGAAGTAGGCATAGAGTAATTATATATTCTAATGTATTTGACAAAGGATAAGCGTTTCAGATAATGAATGTAAATATTGTAGCTTAATGTTTTTAAAATTACAATCCAGACAATTGTACTTTTAAGACTATTTTCCTCCATGCACAGAAAATAGACAGTTAAAAGAATATTAAAAAACAAACAAATTAATGAATGAATCCCAAAATTAAATCAATTCCTAGTTCTGAGAATATTTTAAAATTATGTACCTGTTTGATTCCTCCCGAAAGGCGTTGTTCCTATATTTTATAATTTTATGCTGCTCCACTAGTAAAGTTATACTTCGGAGCCATTCTTTGTCGGTTCACTCACCATGATGGAGTAGACGAGGGCCACGATGCTGACGGGCCACACGGGGAAGAAGCAGGAGATGATGACGAGGATCAGGTAGTCTCGGGGCTTGGGGCTCTCCTGCACCGTCGCGTTGCCTGTGGACGAGCGGCTCAGGCTGACTTTGGACGGGGAGAGGGGCGCGGCGGCGGACAGCTGCCCCGCCGAGCCCGACCTCACGTTCAGCCCGTGGCCGTTGTGGTCCGCCTCCAGCCCCTTCGCCTGGTGGTGGTCCATGTTGACGGAGAAGGACGAGGACATTTTGAGGCCGTGGCCCGCAGGCTCGCTGGTGACGGCCAGCAGCTTTTCGGTCTCCTGGAAGTCAGCCAGCTGGGCGCCTCCTTCTCCTCCGCCGCCGCCGACCTCGCCAAGGTTGGACTTGAGGAAGTCGGTATCCGTGTTGATGGCCATGCTCGCCTCGATCACCTAATTGGCAAAAATTGCTTCGTTTTGTCTGTTGGTTGATCTTAATCTTGTTGGTGGGCCATTATCGGGCAAAACTTTGACGACTGTTGTTTGATGGTGCCTGAAATCCTCATAGATGAGGAAAAAGGAGGCAGTTACTTGTGAAGTTTGAAATCCTCCACTAGGGTCACTTTGCTTCATTCACATCCACTTGAGTTACTTCCAAGATCACAAATGTGTGCTGGATCCGACGAGGAGCAAACAAAGTGCAGCTCCATCCAGTCCTGCTTCTTCAACTAGGTAGCTCTCATCCTTTTTGTTTTTTTCCTCAATAAAAGAAGATGAGAAAGGTGCACGTACCTTGTATCTTCCGCTAAAAAGCCGCTCTGAGCTTCTTGTCCCTCCACCCTCTTCACTCTGCGGCTTACCAGAGACCGGACGAAACCTTTGTCAAGTTACACAAACGCATACTTTCCTATTCCGGTCTGGTCAAGAGACGTTTTTATTGGTTAGGTAATGGATGAGGAACTGCATGAAATTGATAGTTCTTTTTTAAACATTAATTACAGTACATATTTTACAGTACAACTTTTTTTGTACATATTTATTTTTACAGTTAATCATGTAAATTTGGCTTTTTTATTTATTTATTTATTTATTTATTTTTACATTTGTTCATTGAAACATTTATTGTGCATTTTAAATAGTACATTTGATTAATATTTCGGCACATATAGTTAAAATTTGTTCTTTTTATTTTTTTTATTTTTTATTTTTTTTATTTACTTTCTACGATATCCATCTGTTAAATAAGTCTTACAAGAACTGTGGATTGTGGAAGCTGGAAATCAATTGCCAGTTGAAATTACAGATACAGATGTATAATTTTTTTATCATATTTAGTTTCACTGTATTTATTTATATAAATTAGCATGGCTAAATTGCCGAAATGTGGGTGAAATATAGTCAAGCATCTGTTCAACCGTCTCCAAAACCTAAACTTTCATCTTATTTTGAAGGCGTTACTTCCTTACATCTGCCAGGATTTTGTGTCTCTGTCTAACTTGATGCTGCTGATGTTGATTGAGCAGAGCGGTCTATCAGGGAGTCCCAACACACACGCACACACATTCACATACCCTCCTCCTCCCTTTCCCAACATCAGCACCGGTGTTTTATGGAAGGCTTTTGTGCTGCTATGCAGAATTTACTTTCCGTTCATGTACCAGTGGCACAGTCTTTCCATATCATAAATCATCAGCACACACCCTATACAGCTGCACACATGGCTTGCTTGAATCAGAAAACATTTTTACACAATTTGCATATTGTAAGCAGATAATTCCATCCTTCTAAAATAGCGGAGGCCTTACAGGAAGTGTTGGGTGGGACGTTTCATGTCAAATCCTCTGTGCATCCCCCCCCCAAATGATCCATGATTGTCATCATCATTAGATCTAAGCATGGTGTGAGCCTCATTTATTTAGCATCATGCTAATCCCACTTTGGCATCTCCCTTAACATAATGACAACTTTTGATGAACACCGTAAGTAATGACATTCATTTGTCGAGCTGCACTGCATTAAACATGAGGATGATGTCGTACAGACCTAAACCACAGCAAACTAGAATAATACATAGACGCGATTGTTTAACTACAATCGACAACACGCTTCTTGTCGAAGGCGGTGACTAGACAGAGACAAACAGTAGCTACAGCCCACATGATTTCATTTTACGAGCCTCTGGGCTGCTCATGAAGTTGTGCTGCAGCCTGGATTCATGACTCCTGCAGGAGCTTGACGAGACTGTACATGTGGATTGGGCGACATCTAGTGGAAGGACGCAAGACTGTCTTGCATTTTAAAATCAGTTCAAAACATGCCTTTGTACTTGTTCCTGTCCTCCTCATTCTTCTCCTCCATGCGCATGTTCAGCACCGCCAATTCTTTCTTGACAGCCTTTTTCATGGCCGGGTTCAGATCCAAAACCTTGCTGAAGTCCTGCCTGGCCTCGGCCTCGTTCCACACCTCCAGATGGGCCTTCCCACGCAGGTAGAAGGCCTTCACGACGCCTGGGGGGCGTTAACATAAACGGCTTTTTATAGCTGTCATTGTTGCTTATAAACGGCAACACATTTATGAGTAGAAACAGCCCTTGAGTTGTTGCTTACTGAAGTCTTGCTGCTTTATGAGAAGTCGTTACTTGTGCAGCCACAATGTGAACTCAAATCATATTTAATGGCCAATTTCAAAATGATTTTACAGCATATGTAAAAGGGGAATGTTGCCTGAAGAATATTGATGATAACTTCAGAAACACTATTGCTGTGTGATTAGTCCGAAAGAGCTACTTCCTTGCAGTGGCGAGTTTATGTGAACAATACTGGTGGGACACTAGTGACTTACACGTATAGGCAACATACCAAGAAAACTGCACTTGTCTCTATTTGTGTTGATGTTTTCTTAAAAAATAAAATTAAAATGACAAATGTAAATTAATTACAATTTTGTCTTCCAATGTATTTAATAAATTACAGTACAAAAAAAAGATTATTGATTAGGGGTGTTAGGCGATTAAAAATTTTAATCGTAATTAATCGCATGAGAATGGTTAATTCATGATTAATCACAAATTTTATATCTGTTCTAAATGTACAATAAAATTTACAATTAAATATTTTTTTTCTAAGTTTTCATACTCTTGTTAACATAAAAGTGGAAGCAAATGATAAGCTAATAGAAATATGGATGCATTTTTTTTTTTTTTTTAGTAATTGCTACAGTCATTTCATAATAAGTCATAAAATTGAGTTAGAATTAAAAAGATACTGTAAAAGAAATAAAAAAAATAAAAATAAAAACAAAACGTGTGATATTGATTTGTGTCCTTTTTCTGCCACTAGATGGCATAATAGCATTTGTAAGACATTGGTGACAGCTAAGTGCATTTTTCTTTTCAAATTAAGAGCTATGCTATCTTTAACATTAAGTAACGTGAAATTTTGCACATTTTAAAAATTGTAAAATACAACTTCTCCACAAATACATGCATTATTATAATAAGTTTATTACTGTTAAATTTTGACGTGGACATGTCTGTCGCATTGTGACTGGAATCACCCAGTACAGACTTTCCAAGTAAGGGCTGGTCATTAAACACACGTTAATTTTTTTTTAGTGGCGTTAAAGGAACTATAAATTAACTAAAAATTAACGCACTCATTTTGACACCTCTACTTATTCTAAAAATTAACAACTTAAATATTTTTTTTTTAGCATGTATAGCAAAATAAGTCTCTATTTTTTCCTTTTTTTTTTCTTTCTTTTTTTTTAGTCTTAATTCTAGCACTGGTTATCTTACACTTCTCTTTGAGTAGAAATATGAAAATTGTACTTACAAATCGTCTGCTTAGTTCACAAAGGTTTTTTTTTTATAATGGTGAGAGTTTGATGCTGGAAGATACTATTTCTGTTTTTCTAAAAAAGTTGCTAGTTCAACCAGCTTCTCCTTGAGAGCTTTCCCAATACTTGTCAGGTCCAGCTAATTCAATTAGCATGGAGAAGTTGAAAATTCATGACTCATGAGGAGACAGATTGAGTGTAGTGATGTTCAAATTGCGGCACCAGAGCTTTTATTGGGTCAGACGTTTACAGAAGCATGAAAAATTCACTTAGGGCCTCATAAGAAAAGAAAAAAAAGTACATTTCACACGCTGTGAAATCCTTCCCAGCTTGTAAAGAGCTGGATAATATAACCACAGCAGTTTCTCATATATCACATGTATGGAATGTGACTAATGGAGCTTAATGTTCCATTTGAGATTTGTGTGTGCATGAATGTGTGTTTGTGTCTAACCTGGGTGTTGGTTAATGATGTCACTGGTGTGTTCGATGACCTCATAGTACTCCTCCATGCGTAGAAGACACTGGCAGTAGTTGAGTGTTAACGTGTGGGCCATCTTCTCCAGCTTCAGCCATGGAGCTTCCCACGCTTTCTCCTATGACAAACATGTCACGCGACATGCTAAGCGTGTTACGTCTGGTGTGCACATTGACCACCTTTCACGTGCACTACTGAAGTGCTAATCAAACACTTTGCCTAGCCCATGTACACTGTAAAAAAACCAAAAAAAAACCCAAATTGCTGTCAATTTGCAACTGTAAAGGACCCTGCAACCAAAAATATTATTTAAAGACATTTAATATCAGTTAATAGTATAATAATAATAATAATAATAATAATAATAATAATAATAATAATAATAATAATAATAATAATAATATGATTTTTTTTTTAACATAATTTTCTGGAAAAATAAATATTCTCTCACGTAAATTTTACGTTTCAAAATGGTGCCAATTTTACCTCAAATTTGATGACTTTTTTTTTTTTTTTTTTTTTTTTTTAAACAGCGTAACAATGTGTGACTTCTTGGTCTTTACTGGATTCAACGAGTAAGTGTGCCAAGGAGTGCCATAGGCTGGCAAGCTAATTTTTGTCCCTGGCTACATTGTAGTTACAGTTTCCTTCGGCAGACCCATATTTTCCACCTTTCTATCAAATTTATGATTTTTATTTATTTTTTTGCTATTTTGTGGACTTGTGTTAATTTTCTGCCTCTCATCTTCATTTTTTGGATATTTTATGGATTTTTTTTAAAACATTTTTTTCTGTCTTTTTGCTATAAATTGTCTGACATTTTTAGCAATTTTGTGGACAATTTTTTTTCGGATTTTTATTTTGTTTTGGGACATTTCATCATTACTTTTTGAACATTTTCTTTCCTGCATTTTCTTCAATCAATTTTCTGATATTTTGTGGCAATTTTATGGACATTTTATGGTAATTTTCGGGAATTCTTCTTTTGGTTTTGAATATTTTGTAGTTACTTTTTGAAAGTTTTCTTTTCTGCTTTTTATTGAATACATTTTCTGACCTTTTTTTTGGCAATTCCAGAGACATTTTATTGTAATTTTCTGCCTTTCTTCTTTTTTTGGGGGGGGGGGGACATTTTAAGGCCACCTTTTTGGGTAATTTTTAAAATGTTTTCAGCCAACTTGCATCTCTCTTTTTCTGACAACTTAAAATTGTGGACTCTGACATTTTTTTAATATTTAATTCTTCTTTTTTATGTAAATCATTCATTTATTTCATGAATATTTAGTCTAAATAAATCTAAAAAATGTAAAAAAAAATAAATAAAAAAAAATAAAAAGAATTTACATGTGGATCTCTAATAACAATTAGTAGAAAATCATACTAATTTCTATTGATTGTTTTAGAAAGGGAGACACAGCTGCGATTGGCTGGCAATCAGTCCAGGGTGTACCCCGCCTACTGCCCAAAGCCAGCTGAGATGGGCTCCAGCACCCCCCGCGACCCTTGTGAGAAGCGGTCAAGACAATGGATGGATGGATGGATGGATGGAGGGAGACACGGGAAAGGGCCTAAAGTGCCACATGTGGCTCCAGGGCCGCAGGTTGCTGACCCCTGGAACGAGTCGCGTGTGACGCTGACCTTGGTCTGCACGTTCTTGATGCATATGATGGCTTCCTTGTATTTGAGCGTGGCGTCTTGGTAACGTCCCTGCTTGAAGAGCTTGTTCCCTTGACCGTGCAGCACAGGCACCACCTTCAGCCTCTCCTCATCATTCAGAGCCCACGACTCCCTGTTGTACTCACTGGGCTGCAGCACCTGCCGGGCATTCACACCTCTCACTCGGCTGACTCAGGTTCTCCTCACCATTTTGCTCCTGGTCCAACCTTGAGCAGTTCCAGGATGAAGAAGAGCGGCTTGGGCTCCTTCATCAGCTCATCCAGGTCACGGTAGCCCAAACTGTGGTAGGCAAACATGTTGGCCATGCCACACGTGCGAATGTGCCAGTCCACCGGGTCTTTGCCTTCTGCGATGCGTCGCATGCTCTTGGACACCAGCGGGTACACGCCGGTGTGCTTTGGAGGAGAGGGCATCACATTGAAAAGTGAATGAGCCTCACTACAGGCAGCAACGGAATGTATTTGGCGGTACTGTACATCCTCCTTAATTCGGACCTACCACACATATTAGAGACAGTTAATTGAACAGGCGCCCTTTGGGGTAACTTTTTAAAAATCAATTTTAACCCTTAACTCATTCAAGCAACCCACTTCACTTCCCGGCTGTTTTACTGGATTTTGACTGATTTTGCAAGACCCACAGAATATTGTGTCCTATTGCTATAAAAACATGGAACCGACCAAAAGTAAGATTAAAGTCTCTTCTTTCATCAGGAAAAAAATGTATATTTCTATCTGTTTCAGTTTTGAAGCAATTAGCATTAGAATATAGATAAGTGTCATCATTATTCACAAATCTGTTTAGAACCGTGGGGAAATCAGCCTGTTTGCACAATAGTCCTGGTTGATCTCTTATACTCTGCTGCCACCTGCTGGCCATTTGAGTAAAAACTACAATTTCTTCAACCGTTCTTTGCAGTTGAGAGGCTGCATCAAAGCATGCTCTAGCAAAAAAAAACAAAACAATGTATACATGCGTCTTTGGGATACTTAAAACATTTAAAATAGAACATATGTATACGTTTTTGCAGCAAATGTGTTGGCCAAAGGATCTCATGTGTTAAGAAAAAACCCTCATAAATTCATATAATTTGATCAACACCACACTGAATTTCCTTTTGAAAATCAATTAAATTTACAAACACAAGTATTTGAATTAAAGTCAGAATTGGGGGGGAAAAAATTCTAAGAAAAAAAAATGTTTGAAATATTTTCCATTCTTTTATGGAAAAAAAAATCCGCAAATTAGCTAGCTTTATGTTTTACATTTATTATAAATGTTTTAAGGCTTTAAAACCCCTCACCACACAATTTATACACTTTTCTCATTGAGACATTTACATTTTCTCACATTTCTCTCTTGTTTAAACATTCTCAATGTTCAAACCTTCATAAATTTTATGAAATAAGTACAATACTGTAAATAATAATAATAATAATAATAAAATAAAAATTAACTGCATTATAGTGAGGGAACACTGCACAACAGAGCAGAGGAATCTGCGATCTGAAGTACCAGGATGTGGCAGCCATTTTGCATTCATGTCCGGGCAAGTCCATACAGTATATGTAAATTATCAGAGGTCTAATGAACCGTACTTTGTCTGACCCTGAGCTCTTTGGATTATTGGGACACACAGTTTCCTCATATTTCATAAGCTCCCTTCTAAAAAGTATCATGTGCTATGTGTGTCTTTTGAGTGGGTCAGAGGAGGGACGAAACATTCTGAGCACATCTAATCAGAGCGGAGGATTGGCAGTAGTGCTGAGTCAGCAGGAATCCGAGGCGATTAGGCAAAAGTGAGACTGCTGCAGATTAATGACGGAATGACTCCACCCATATGCCTCAGTCACTAGCTCTCGCACACACGTGCGCACATGATCACATTACGCCCCCACCCAAAATGTTCTTCACAAAACATGGCAAATATTTTGAAAGTTTGCACAACAGAAGGGGTCATAGTGAAACCATTTGGATAAACATAAAACACTATTCATTTTTAGTGATTTTGAATTAATAATAACCTGACGTAATGTCAGCATGAGTTAAGAGAGGAATCTATTTTTAGAATATTAACTTGTAACTGTAACACTAGGTACTTAAATGTGGCAAAATATAGTGTTTTTTAATTTTTTTTATTTTTATTTTTGTACCATATATTCGAAATGTCTTGCAGCCCCACTATTCTTATGAAATATGAATTAAGCAGCAAAATCCACCTGTTTTTATTCATCTCAGGGGGCGGCCATTTTGTCACATGCTGTCCACTTTAAATGACATCACAGTTGCTCACCTAGCAACCAATCACGGCTCAGCTCTCAAATATCACATGACCAAACGCCGAAAACATATGATTGGTCGCTTGCTGAGCAACTATAGATGTCAATTTCAGAGATGGATTAAAAACATGTGAACTGTATAGTTTCTTCAACTCACAATGGTGTCACACCAGAACTCGGCCACCTCCCCGATCCTCATGGAGGCCAGCAGCGTCTCCCAGATGTCCAGTTTGAACATGTTGCCAATCACGATCTCCATGGGCGTGCCCACAGCTTTGCTATCGTCTATCACCGTGCGCTCATTGTCACACAGCGTGGTGCGGAAGTCAAAGGTCACCTGAAGCAAAACAAGCACCGAGCCATGATAATGTGAAAAAGGTGAGCAAATAGCAAGTAAATATGTGTGTGTCAAATATGTTACATCACATATGAACATAGTTATTCAACAGGCCAGCAAATGTTGTATAACAGCCAAGGAATGGTGAAAACACTCTGCCAAGTTATTTCTGTTGTGCAAGAAGGTGGCCTTATAGAAGCCTCGCTCACACATTAAAGTGGCTCCGCTCTCATGTATGCGCGTATATTGTATGATTAACCTGCAACAACCCCTGTAGTGACTCAAGAGAAAAAGAGAAATGCAGTGGAGGACCTTCACATTTGTTGTACAGTAGGTTGAAAATCAATAGTTTCATGTTTAAAAAAATAAAAAATAAATACAAATTTAAAATGTTTTGTGACTATCAATTTTCCAGCAGCAATGTACTTTTACTGGACTTTTTTTTTTCATTTTTAAGAATTGAATTTTCTTTATATTTCTTTTCTATTATCAAAGCAGTTGATTAAATTCAATAATATTTCGTACAACAACAACAAAAAAAGAACAAACAAATATTGTGCCCAATGAAGCGATTTTTCTGGTACTGTGTCTCCCTCTACTGGCTTCAATGTGAAATGCACCAATATCAGCTGCCCATTTGGGTTGTAAAATAAAAACACACTTACGGAAATCAGCGCTACATAACCCTCAACAGCACGAGTACAATAAACACAGAGAACAAAGCCCAATAGACCAAACCTTTGCCCCGGTGATGAATTTGGGGATTTCTCCAGTCCCGCCATGCAAGATTTTCTTCTTGATGCCCTCTAAGCCCAACAGAAGCGTATCCTGCATATCTGACATATTTCCTTGCCTTATTAGTTGAGATATTTGTCACCTTCTGTTGTCATTCATAGGTGTCTAATGATTGAGTCCATAAGTGTGTAAAGTACATCTCAGCAGGAGGATTAGTTCGGGCAAGGATAATAGGATTGTGTATTCGTCATCAGCTAGGAGACACATTCTAGTAAGAAGAGAAGGACCAGGCTTTTATGATGACTTTGTCTGGTAACAAGCATTATTACCTCCACCAAGGAACATTGTTTGTGTATGTGTTTTTATTTGAGTGAAGGCAGACTTTTGAAAATTGGTGCAATACATGTGTTCATGATAGAGAAGTAAAAAAAAGGATGGAGAAATGGGACATTGTTCTCATTCCAAAGGAAATTTCAATGATTTACATGGGCGATGTGAACAATGCAGTGAACGCTGAAAGCAGACAATTACACAACGCACTCGGTGACCTTTTTTTTCTTCGCATCTGCCACCTATCTGTGTCTGGGTGTGTGAGCATGTGCGTATAATGTTCCTCCACCACGTCTGCAAGTAGTTTAGAGCATTGCTAATGTTTTATTTCTACCCAGTGCACGAATACCGTGGCTCATGCTTGCATAACTGTACAGCTGTGTGCGTTTTGTGAGGCACGGCAGGCAGGTACTTAACAATCACACAAGGTTGCTGTCTTATCTGTGTTCAAATAAGACCTTAATGTAGGCTATAGATTGTGCTGAAACCTCCAATCAAGTTTCGTTTTTTTCCACTGACGTGACAGAGCATTAGGCAACACTTTGGTACAGTACAAGTACTTCCATCCAGATGGACAGGTTTCAGCACCGCCTTGTGGACAATTCTGTAAGTGCATCAGAAAACTCTACGACGCATCCATTTTCTTAACCGCTTGCTCCTCACAAGGGTCGCGGGGGTGCTGGAGCCCATCCCAGCTGGCTTCAGGCCGTAGGCGGGGTACACCCTGAACTGGTTGCTAGCCAATCCCAGGATGCTATACTAATGCACTTTAATTAATGATAGGACCTACATAAGGTTGTGAGCGTGCAAACCTGTCAGCCAGCGTATTTAATTAAAAACATTCTAACCTACTCGCCAGTCAAAAATGTACACTCCACATTGGCAGTGCCAAAAAAACAACAACAACAACAACAACCAACAAACAAACAAACCGTCATACACAGTAGTTTGATTTGGCCAGCTCAGATGTCAACCTATTTGTTTGTCCTATCATATTTGGCTTTTTGGCACAACCATGTTAAAAAAGCACATGAGAAACATATTTCAAAATATTGCTGAATATATTCTTTTATAATAAATCAACAAATGTTTACTTTTAGTTGAAAACAGATTTAATTTTAGTATAATTACAGTAACATTGCTGCCAATCAATGTCATTGTTCGAGTTTTGTGCATGCTATCTCTGTTAGCTTCTGTGCTAACTCTTCCAGAACAAATTTTGTTACTAAATAGAAAAAGATTAACTGATATTTTAACATGTTATTTACTGATAATCTGAATAACAGGGTTGCATTGGTTTGAGGAAAACAATCTGTTATGGCTGAAATTGGCTAGAAAATGTGAAAAAATTTGATTACTCATAGGTTGACCCATAGTGAGAGCAGTTAGCTTGATGATGTTATTTCTGCTGAGTCACATAGATCACTTTTTTTTTTTTTTTAGTCATACTTCAGAACATAAGTATGACTAAAATCCTTTAATAATTACAAGTAAGATGAATACAGTTGGCTACTACCCCCAAAAATGCTAACTTAAAATGTATTTTATCTTTTACATTTGATGTGTAAGTTGGTTCTTAAGAGGACGTGTTTTAGGGGGCTCAAGTATAAACATGACTTTTAAATCCGAGTAGATTTTAAAAAGAAGGGTACATTTTCCTTTGTGCATGGATTATTTCAAATTACAGTGGGCTGTTGAAAATGTCCTCCAGTTCTGGAATGATCCATAGTGAATGGATGGAATTGGATTGATGAATAAATGGATCTGGGGCTGAGGCAATAATTTCACCCCCCCAAAGTTGGCTATGCTTCCCAAGACGACATGTTCTCATGCTGATCTTCTCTATAGTGATTGTGACACAAGAACAAGAACAATGGAAGCATATCTTCAAATGAAAAGATTCCTTGTTTTTATGAGGTTGCGCTTGTGCTGGAAACCGTGAAAACGTAACATGGACATATGGTGTGCCGTTTCTCTTGGATGACAGGTTCGGGGTTGCTATGGTGACAACCTACTCCATCATCAACGCCATTTAAACGACGTGATCTTTTGATTTTGAAAGCTTGATCAATATGATGTTGCTTTCAATGCAAACATCGCGGTAATGGGTTCTGCAAGAAGTCGTGCGTGCAGTCATGAATATGCACATCCAACCGTTATCCATCCAACCTGTTGGAGAAGAAACAGTGCTATGACTCAGGCTTTTGTGTCCGTCTGACTCATTGTCGCTTGCGTCACACTGCCTGCACCTCTCTTGACGGCCCTGCCTTTGCATGGCTCACTCACCGACTACATGCGCACGCGTTTCAATTTGCACAGCGAGTCATCAAATAGGCCGGTTTGCCAAACACACGTGCCTTTTGAGAACAGGTTTCACCACAAGCAATCGCAAAGGAGAGCCTGGTCAGCTTGTCACATTGGAAACCTGCTGCGGATGCATTAAAGCACGTCGTGCTCTATTTGCGGAAAGTGCACTCATGGGTTTCCTGGGGAGGAGTAGCTGGCTGTGTAAAGGCCATTCATTCATATACATATCACACAGGGGAGGCACCTTCCATGACGCACAACATCCATACACGCACACACACACACACACGTTTATGAATGTGTGAGCCTTTTGTTGTTGCACATATGGATTAGCGATAGAGAGAGCGGTGGGGTTGTATCCTGGCCTCTTTTTTTCTGACACAGAATTGCAAACATGTTCAGGTGGAGACGCTTTAGGAGGAAAAACACAACAGGCCGAGTCCATATACAAGCGTAACGGCCTTGATTTTTCAACCGATGAGGCGAAAACGACATAATTGGCTAATTCCCAACTAGCTTACGCGGGCTCAAGGTAACCTTCAAAGTGTTCCACTAGCCCATATTTCAACAATGTGGATTCTTCGGAGAAGGAGGTCACAGATGCGAAGATATGTTACATAACAAATGGCAGCCACCCAAGAACAAAATTCTGCAGGGAGTCAACAACAGAAAAGGGTGTAAGGAAAAAGTGTTGGAGCACATTTATTTTGGATGATGTAACTCACTTCTCCACCAAATGTTACGCTTCAGTTCTGCTCACAATGAAAACCTGATTTGGTTTGTTTCCACTGGGTGTGTGGGTGGGATGGTAGTAGTTGTGTCAGCTACACAATAGTGTCATATTATATGAATTCAACTCAGAAGTGATACAACAAATTGTAGAGCTCCATGCATCCATCTTTCTGTTCACGCACCATCGTTGCTGGTTGGTTCAGTGGTCTGCAACCTGCAGCTCTGGAGCCACACGTGGCTCTTTAGTCCCTCACCTGTGGCTACCTATGGATCTCTATTTTATTTTTTTTTAGTAGAAATTATTATTATTATTATTATTATTATTATTATTATTATTATTATTATTATTATTTCAGAAAAATCTTTTTTTTTTTTTTTAGTGAATAATTAAATGTTCAAAAAAGGGCCAGAGTCCACATTTTTAAGTTGTCGGAAAAAAGAGATGAAAGATAGATGAAAACGTTTTAAAAATTACCAAAAAAAAAAAAAAAAAAAAAAACGCCTGAAGAGGAAAAGTATAAAATTACCATAAAAGGTCTTGGGAATTGTCAAAAAAAAAAAAAAAAAAAAAGTCAGAAAATTAATTTTTAAAATGGCAGAAAGGAAAACATTCGAATAGTCACCATAAAATGTCAAAAAATGAAGAAATCCCCAAAATTACCATAAAATGTCCATAAAATTGCCCCAAAGTAAGAAATTTATTTTTAAAAAAAGCAGAAATGACAATATTTAAAAAGCACTTAAATGTCTAAAACCAAAAGAAGAAACGCCTAAAATTTCCATAAAATGCCCACAAAATTGTCAAAAACGTCTGGAAATTGATAGCAAAAGAAGGAAGAAAATAAAATAAATAAATAAATACATGGGAAAAAAAATCATAATAATAAAATAATGATAATAATAATAATAATAATAATAATAATAATAATAATAATAATAATAATAATAATATAGCCCAAAAATGTCCAAAAGAGGAAGGAGAGACAGAAAATTACCATTGTATGTCCACAAAATTGCCGAAAAAGTCAGAAATTTATTAAAAAAAAGGCAAATATATAAAAAGCACTTAAATGTCCAAAATCAAAAGAAGAAACCCCTAAAATTTCCATATAAAGCCCACAAAATTGTCAAAAATGTCTAAAAATCGATAGCAAAAAAGAAAGAAAAAAATGTAAATATATATGTCCACAAGAATTGCCAGAAATATCAGAAATCAGAAAGGCAGAACAGTCTAAAATGAAATCTGAAGAATTACAAAAACGTTTGACCAGCTGTCTACCCTTGACTAACCACTTAAGTAGACTTTCTGCCACAAAACGGTCATTCCATCTAGTGCATCTCCAAGTCTTAGCAGAGACCATTCTGCCAAATTGGCAAAGATATGAAGCAAGACTTGCAGAAATGAAAATCAGGATCCGTCGGCATTTGTGCCATGGCGCAGATCCACTGTCAATGACAATAGAGCATAAAAAGTCTACACACCCCTCTTCAAATGCCATGTTTTTAACTATCTAATCCACTCATCCATCTATAGTCTTGAATGCTAGTCTTGTGTCATACACCATTTACCATTTATTTTCCATATTTATAGGACTTTTTTTTTTTGTACCATGCAGTACTTAATCAGGCCAACAGGAGGACCGCTATACTCTGTCTGTGTGTGTATGTGCATGTGTGTGCGTGTTAGCTGTTCTGACTTGCAACATTCTCAGGAACAGCCTGCACAAGTGTCTTGTGAAGTCATGCCGTGGGTATCAACAAGTCAGACGTTTCTGGAATAACACATAACTAGAGTTGCAAAGTGTGCACATTTCTTAAACGCGTGTCGCCGTGAGCAGCCTCTGAAATCAAACTATAAAGCGCGTCATGTGATCATCGCCTCTCGTATAGCTTGTATGTTCACAGTTGCTCGTGATGCTCCACTGTAATTTTGGTCTTGGCTGCTCCTGCTGCAGTTTTTCCTCAGCTCACAGCGCCCCCTGACCGGGCCCCTGCCAGGCCCCTACCAGGCCGCTCTCCACCGGGGCTCGACCTTTAGCTGCATACCAGAACACATAGCAGCCAGGACAAAGGGTAAATGTGTGCAACACATAAACAGTGTGATGCGGTTCATCCGGAAACTCGTGCATTTCCACAACATGGCTGCGGACACTCCACCACAAAAAAAAAAAAAAAAAAAGAGAACATCATGTAGGTTGGGAAATTGGAGTTCAGTACCATCATTTTGGATTTGCTTGCCAACAGTTGTTTCATTTAACTCATTCACTGCCATTGACGGAAAAAAAGAGGTCAAATTCTGCATTATTTGCTGGTCTGGCAATGAATGTGTTAAAAAGCCATACGTGACCAAATTTAAATGTTTGTTTTGATGATGCGCTGTAAAGACAAAGTGCATTTATAGCTCTAAAAATTAAATGAAAAACAACTGGGACAGTGTGTATTATTTAGTGGTGAACTAATAACATTCATTTTTAAAGCCCCACTATTAATTTAATTAAAGTGGAAGTCAACCTTAAACATTTCTTGACAATAATATGTTATATGTGACCTCATTAGTCTAAACATGACATTCTGATTAATGTTACATTTTTTGGAATATGAGTTATGAAGCAAAATCCAGCAGTTTTTTAGCCATCTCAGAGGGCAGCCATTTTGCCACTTGCCGTCAACTGAAGATGACATCACTGTTGCTCAGGCAACAACCAATCACAGTGCGCCTGTTTTCTGAAGCTGTGCTGTGATTGGTTGTTGCCTGAGCAACAGTGATGTCATCTTCAGTCGATAAGTGGCAAAATGGCCGCCCCCTGAGATGGATAAAAACTGCTGGATTTTGATGTTTAACTCATATTCCACTAACACATTATTAAGCAGAATATCGTATTAAGACTAGTGGGTCTGCATAGAACATATTAATATCAATATATTTTTTTGACTTCCACTTTAAGGTTGCATAGTCCAATACTTCTGTTTATTTCAAATGCGGGCAACTTCAAACAAAAGGAACTCTCAACTGAGTTGCATAACACATATCAATGTAAAAATCATGAAACCTTAAACATTTATTGGCAATAATATGTATGTTATATGTGACCTCACTAGTCTAAATGAGACATTCTGATTAATATGACATTTTTGGAATATGAGTTATGAAGCAAACCAGCAATTTTTTAGATATCTCAGGGAACAGCCATTTTGCCACTTGCTGTCAACTGACATCACTGTTTCTCAGGCAACCCACCAATCACAGTGCGCCTGTTTTCTGACGCTATGCTATGATTGGTTGTTGCCTGAGCCCAGCAACATTGCTGTCATCTTCAGTCGACAACAAGTGGCAAAATGGCCGCACCCTGAGATGGATAAAAACTGCTGGATTTTAACACTTAACTCATATTCCACTAAAGCAATGTTAACCAGAATAACATATTTTGACTAGTGGGGCTGCATCGAACATATTATTGTCCAAAAATTTTAGGGGCGGGGTTAAACTTCCCCTTTAAATACAAAAAATGTTCCATCACATCATGTACATTTTTAGTCGTAGGTCTAATATTGGTTAATGATATTACATAGATCGCGCCATACCTTAGAGGAGGCCACCATCTTCTGCTATGGATACCCGAAGGAAAAGAACTTTGCTAACATACTTAGGCTCTGATAGGCCTTGCAGCTAGTGTTTGATTAAATGAGGCGACTGTCGCTTATCTTCCACAGCTGGGGCCTGCAGGTGATCATCCCTCTGCTTTGCTCTCGCTAGCATCTTCCGCTAGCCGCTCTTGTTAGCCGCTACAGCTAGTTCTTGCTAGCTACTCTTGTCGGTTGAGTCTTTCACAAGTTTTAGCCAAGCAAGTTGCAAATCATAAAGCAACCCGAGTTGACTTGAGTATATAAGTCGAGACTCAACCTCTGCTGATTTTTTTCCCCACTGTTCACCACTTCACATTATTTATTGTTTATGGCCTCTCGCCATCACTTCCTGTACTTCATGTGATCGTGCAAACCCAACCCGTACTTCTGCAACGGCTCATTGGCCAAAATAGTCCTGGTGCTCCCAGATGAGATATGCGACGGGGCCCTATTGACCTTTCGTTAAGGGCCAACGGGGAGTTGGAGAGAGGGCAAGAGGGAAATTGAATGTGAGTGAAGTGTGGACAACACAAGGTGAGTATATCCCCGGCCAACAATCTGGTCTAATCTTGTTTGTCTGGACTAGGTCAAGAGATTAAATGGGTGTTGTTCAGCGGCCATCCTGTCTGACCCCAATAGACTTAACCTGATGGCGACTTAAAGACAAATCATCTGGCTGTTAGGACACACATGGATAACACCTGAATAAGCTGCAATAGCTACACCTAAGGGCTGAACAGAATAAGTAGCTGTTTGACGAGTAACAGATTTATACAGGTAGATGTACGGAAAGATACAGAGACAGACAGACTTGGTTTGCAGTAGAGATTTGTCTGGCGCTATATGCGCCCAGTGATTGAAGTTGTTCCATCAATCTATAAATCATCTTTGCAAAATGGCTTAATGGTGAGATCCCTGCAATTAGCGCGCATTACACCCGAGACTGCAGGTTCATGTCAGCAGTCTGTAACGTGTTCACCCGCAGGACGAGTCCATTTTTAACTTCTTTAGCTGTGAAAATTACTGTCATCCACCACGCAAAGTCGTAATTGTGAGTGTCGTCGTTCTAACACATGCGGCGAGGTCGCTCGGTCACATTTTTTTCAATTTAGCTTTGACATAATAGGATAGAAACAAAAAAGAATTTACAGACAATGAAAAGCAGTTCAGCTGCTCTTGATTTAGCAGCCTAATCTTAAACGTGATCGTTAAGGCACACCAAATTGTATATGTACTGTACAGTGAGAAAGAATTCTCTATAAGCTAATTGCAGTCAATGGAAAGAGCATATACTTATTGGACACCAACAATGAAAGCACTTCAACAGCAAAAATACAAAACAGGGCGGGATTTAATACACGCTGGTATACAAAGATTATTATTGACTCTAACTTTAGATGATTATTAATATGGAAGAGTGCAAATGTGATTATAAAAGTGTCAGACGCGGTACAGTAAAAAAATTATGTACGTATATATACAGAGGGGAAATGAAGTAAATATTCACATTAAATGAAAAAACAAACAAACTGTATTCCATGGTTTTTTTCCCCCCAACCAAAACAAAATTTAACTATGGTAGTCGGCATAGTACACTTTTATTTGGTACTTTACTTTAATATGCACTTTAGCATGACTAAACTTGGAATTGTCTTGTTTTTACTGCTTTAATAAAACTGACATTATTATTATTACATGTTCAATACCACTTTTCGCCAGACCGATACCAGCACATATACTCAACTCGAGTAGTCACGATACCGCGACTACTTTTGATACATAAAATTATCCCCCACCCAAAAAAAAAAAGACAGATAAGTTTAAGGATAAACCTATATATCCCAACGTTGCATTTTTCCTTGAAAGTGCATGAAATGAATGATAATTTTCTAATATCTTTTTCTATTTATACTTACAGAAATTGCACACCCATAACGGTTTGGGTCTAGTACTGATACCTTGAAATAGGGGCCGGATATCTGTACTTGCCCATCCTTATTCATTTAGGTTTTTTTTGTTGTTGTTGTTTTTTTACCAGGCAAAGGTACAGTGGAACCCACCACAGCACCACAGCATATAATTGACAGCTACTATGAATACAGGGAAAAAAATTTAACCCATTAAATTCCTTAAAAAATGGTGGCAAAGTACAACTACCTCCCATGAAAACAAGGTTGTCCATCAATTTGAAGAATACAAAATTGCCACTAATATTATGTGTTTTTAAGTCAAATGTATACTATATTGGGATATATAGGTCCTAAATTATCTGCTATTTTTTTGGGGGTGGAAATTTTATGTGTCAAGTTATTGTGGTATCGGTTATTTGGTGTCAGTATCGGTGACTACTGTCTGAAAATAGTGGTATTTAACATCCCTAGTTTTTAATATCATCTTTCAGTAGTCTAAAATCTCAAGTGTGGTAAATCTGCCATTTACAAATGTGTTTTTATCGCATGCGCCATAATATACATTTTACCCTTCAAAATCAATATGAAATGTTAATCCATCCATCCATTTTCTTGACCGCTTATTCCTCACAAGGGTCGTGGGGGGGTGCTGGAGCCTATCTCAGCTGGTTTTGGGCAGTAGGCAGGGTACACCCTGGACTGGTTGCCAGCCAATCGCAGAATATGAAATGTTAAACTTCAAAATTGGACGAGTCAAATCAATTTCCTTGATCACGCACGTGCTCTTGTTCATTAGAAGAGATAAATGCTCCATTCTCGAGTGACGAACAAGAGATAATGAAATCAAAGATGATTTTTCATAATGGGAACGCCATAGCTTGAGGTCACATTTGCTGGCCCGCGATCGAAAATGTGCGTTCTATTTGTTAATATGCTAATAAGCAGAAAGGAAATGAGCTTTAATATTTGGGACCAACGTGAGTGGCGTCATTCTGGCGCCGCCTCAATCTCTTCCAAAGGGATTAAGTTGTCAGGTTTCAATGAACTCTGAGCAGCCTCACTCCAGACAAAACCATCTTAGAAGGTGCAGGTCCGGTTATTTTTAACGTGCGCTCGCTCATTTCCCCTTTCAGCCCGCGTGTGCGTTTGCCTTGCATATCTGAACACAAGATGAATTCACGCTCTGCGGTGGTTGCGCGTGCGTGCACGAGCCACCCGCCCTTTGACCTCTAACTGTCACATGTTAGCTCTGTGTGCGTCTGCCGGTCACAGCCATGCCACTGAGCACACGCCTCACATTTTCCAATCAATTACGTCAGGGTTTCCCAGCATTTGGTGAGTCAAAGCTCCCGTTTGACAAAAATGTCACAAAAAGTATGATTACTGACATGATGTACACAATTTTCCAGTTGACCTCTGAGAACACACAAGTACATATTACATAACAGAGGAGCACTAGTCTGGTGGACCAGGAGGGACCTTGGATGCACGTCGAGTGATTTTTCGATGGACATCCGCAACGGTTGGTACAAAATTCCTCTCTCGTTGCTAGATATCACTCTTGCGCTTTCTTTCGTTCTCCTTCACCTCGCAGCCCACCCATCTGGAAACGAGTGTCTATTTTGGGAGCTCGGTACAGGCCAAGTACCAGCTGCAATGTGTAAAACAAACGACAAATAGGACGGAACCTTTAGAATGGCACTGTGAGTGAAGTCATCGTCAGTATGTAAATAGTCAGACAGATCCTACATATGATGCAATCTCTATCTATCTATCTATCTATCTATCTATCTATCTATCTATCTATCTATCTATCTATCTATCTATCTATCTATCTATCTATCTATCTATCTATCTATCTATCTATCTATCTATCTATCTATCTATCTATCTATCTATCTTATTCATTTCAGATCATTTCAACTTACCAGGCAAAGTGCCTGCATTAGGACAAATGCTTCACTGAACTATTCAATAAAATAATTTATTATTTATCTTAACTAAGAAAAACATGCAAATGAATTTAAAAACTGCACTGTATCTGTATGTATTGAGTAAATGGACATTATTATTTTTTTAATGTTTCACATTTTAAATTGTTTAGCATTTTTCATGGCCTTTTCTCATGATTCATTAAAATAGTTGTGGCTTGTTAACACATACCTGGGTCAAAAGTAGGGCTGGGCGATATGGCCCCCCCAAAAAGTCTAGATTTTTTTAGTCATTCAGATTTTGATTTTAATCTAATAAATAGGGATCTAACGATATCCAAATGTCACGATACGATATTATCACAATATGAAGCTCACAATACGATAAATATCACAATATTGTGGGGAGTTTGGCGATATTTAAAAAAGGTCACAATATTGTAAAAAAATGGGCTCATACTAAAAAAAAAAATAAAATAAGCACAATATTGTACTTTTGTACAAAACAGCAATGTTATGTTATTATTATTTGTTAATGTATGCACACATTTGAGTTCCTCCACATATTGACTTGCTTCACAGGCACATTACGTTCCCCTTCATCTGACAATTAGTGTAGATTTTAAACATACAAGGGCCAAAACATCCCTAATGAAAATTAAATTGCACTAAAAAACTAGCCACTAGAGGGTGCTAGAACTGCACAAATGCAAATCAACCTGGGTTTTATAACAGATGTGTTGCATTTAAATATTGTGAACATGACGACAACGATATTGTGGCAGTTTTATATCCCAATATCACGATATTGCGTCACATCCCTACTAATAAACCCAACAAATATTTATTTAAATGTTTCATCTATTAAAAAATAATTCAATCATGTATGCTGATTCTGAATCAGTTTTACCATAAACTTAACATTCAATGTTTGTGCTTAAATGCCACAATGAAGTAGTTGGTAGCTAAACATGTCTTGTAAACCTCCCATCCAGAATTCTGCCATTTGTGCTTAATTACAACTCACAAAAACATTTGGGTGTAACAGAACACAAGAACGGCTTTTAATAATCCAGAAGACAAAACTCAAATTTTCAACGACTCAATTTGTAAAATGACGATGTATCGAATTAATTTGATTTATTTCCCAACCCTAGTCAAAAGCTTACAAATTTTTTGCTTTAGCGCAGTGCTTCTCAAATAGAGGGGAAGCTGTACATGTTTTTTTTTTCTATACTAAAACTTTACTTACACATCCACTACAGTAGGTGGCAGTGGCGCTGTCATTGTCAGCGAGTGAGGAAAGAGAAGTGTACTTGCAAATATTTGATAAACAAATGATACTATTGATAGTCCCTGCGGAGAATTTGGGGGCTGCGAGGAGGGGCCGCGTAGCAAAAACATACTTGAGAAGCACTGCTTTAGCAACATAAATGGGCGTTGCCATGTACATAAATATCTTTGGCAATGTTCAGTGTGATTGAGTCTGCAATTGTTTTCACCAGGGCTCTTTCCATTCATGTTGTCCGTTTCTTAGCGAAAAGTAAACTCGCTAATCACTTGGAAAAAAAAGAGCAGTCGGAAAACACGCTAAATATATCGAGACCAAACCGCTAAGTTGGCAACACTACTGTACTTTTGTTAACTAGCTCCTCTCTGTGCACATCAGCTAGAGACTTTGTTTTGGTTTGTTAGAATTTAAGTTGGTGTTCTATTAAATACGTAATGAATGTCCAGGTTGAAAGTTACAAACCTAAACAATTCCGCTGGCATTTAGGGGTTGCACATGTTTGAGGTGGCTCTTGGAAATGGATAGTGCTTGACTGTGGAGGACCGATTGTTGACGAGAGTAAGAATTGTGTGTTGTCCTTGCTAAGAAAACATGACCTATAATTCGGCTTTATCCACTTGGTTACCAAGTCAGCGAGTAGAATGTGTCTTCTAGCGAGGTTCAAGGCAAAAGATGCATTTTTCACTCCGGGGCCAAAGGTCACAGAGGATTGTGGCGACACGCTGGGCCACAGGCTGCAGTTGCGTCACAGTCAGTATTGAGTCAGGTGCGCTCCCAAGGATCTCATTGCCAGCTGCCGTCGAGGCAGGGATAATCTGCCTAAGCAGCTTTCACATGATTTCACCCTCAGGGAAGAATTTAGGAGAGGTTTGTAAACCTCTTCGGGGACTGGCCTTGGAGCTTCTGACTGCTTTGACTGAAAGACTGTACAGTAGACACCACAGCAAAGAACTTCTCAAAGCCGCTGATGGTACGCTTCATTTGCTATATAACAACACAACAGTACATTACATCTGCTGTAGTTTTGTTTGGTACAAGTCATAATGTTAAGTTTAAAAGGTATCATTAATGCTAATTGTTAGCACGAATCACCAGTGACTCAAATGGTGATGCGAATTGGTCGTTAATGCTCAATCAGAATTGTCAGATTCAAGTGAGAATGAATCACTGCACATTATCGCGTGTCGCAGGAATGAGTGGATGGCAACACATGTGACATATGTACAGCATGTGGTGAGTGCACAGTGTCGTGTGACGCACTCTTTGAGACCTGACGCCCAGAAGTGTTCATCAAAGATCGGAAAACCAGGTCAAGAAAAGTAAAAACCTTACCACAGTTTGGCTTTTGCCACAGGTGCTTCTCATAATGACCTCATTTACCTGCTGGTTGAGTAGCTAAAGCCAAACTGTGGCAGAGTTTTTACTTTCTGGACCTGGATTTCCCATCTCTGGTGCTCACATCTGTAAAACTATGTTTAGCCAGTTATGAGCATATAGTGTGAAGCTATATAAAGCCCATCTAGGCAGCGCATTATCGCCCTTTTCGTTACTTCTCCGTTGGCCTATGAAAACGTCCTAGCATGAAAGGAGCAAATTTGGATGCTGGACCAGAGAGATGAACACTCACAGGGGTCAGCTTAGTGCTAGCTCGCTAGCTAGCTAGCGGCTATGACAGACATGACATGGATGGATTTAAAACTTTATATGAATATGCGAACTCACATTTGGGGACCAGGCTTTACTAATCATCCTCACGATATTAATCTACAACTGTGTTACATATAATTTACTCGTCATCTCTACCGAACTAAACAAGGTGGATGCATGGCCACCCCAAATCTCACTCCATAAGAAGGCGCTATATAAATAACACTGAACAAGACTTGCCTGGATGAAAATAAAACTTTTTGTTTATGTCCCAAGAATGAGGATGTATCCTTAGTGATGACGCATTGTGTATTTTTTTTTTCCCCCAAAGAATGCAAGCACTCCAGTGGAATTGGGCGCATAAATCAAATGATCTGAGGTTCAATCTCTCATCAGCTATAGAAGCTAGTTAAGATTAATTAGTTACACTGGTGACCTTCTCTGTGAGAGTAAGATGAGGCTCATCTATACATGCAGCTATAGGGCCTGATGGCTTTACATGCTGTGCTTCTTTAGTTTCCAAAGAGCAGCAGCAACCTTATCCTGCCTGCGTGGCTCTGCTACATCCACGCACACGTCCAACCTTTGACTATCACATGACTCCAGCTCAGCAGTCAATCTTTTTTTGTACCGTAAAACTGGTTTCATGTGTAGAGAATTTTTCTCAGACCGAATCTAGCCAATGAATATTCACCATCTCATAATGAGTGTGATCCGTGAGATGACACATTGAAGCCTAATTAGAAAGCTGTTCAACATCACATTTACATTTGAAGAATTTGATATGCAGTGCTCGTTATTGTATGTGGTGAACACAATTTTTTTATACAGCTTTTTTATTGTCATTATTAGTTATTTTACATTCTCTAAAGACATGTTTTCTCATTTCGTTTATCATATTTAAGAACTGTGACAGACAAGTCAAGTTGTAACGCGCAGTGGCTGTTCAGCCATGGATGGTGCTGCTGGATATATATAATAATAATAATAATAATAATAAAAAAATGGAGACCAAAAAAAAGGGACTGAATGTCCACAGGTTTATTTTATTAATAGGACAAAGTAGGCCCCTTTGGCGCTACTACGCATCACGCTTAAACAACGTCCATAGCATCAAATACAATGACCGCAAAGTAGAAGTGCTGCATAGGTATAACAAAAACAAAGAGGCGCCACCTTGTGGCGCAGTGCCTTACTGTGGATTGTTCCAAAGTGTGCACAAAAAACAAACCAAAAAAACTCGCAAGCAAAATAATTTTATTGACTCGACTGAGTCCTACTATGTTTTTATTCCTGAATATGAACATATTCTTCAAAAGAAACTTGAAATAAAGTTTTTTAGATGATCAAAATAGACCAGCACTGCCATTGGCGACCCGGTAACCATAACCACCGGACAGAAAGCTAATCTAATTGGTTAACCTGACTGCGGGCGCCAAAGCACGCAGTCTTTTATTTTCATGTCATGTCAGCCAAAAGTGTGGTTATAAAATTTAGTTTTGAGAACTGCCGTTAGCCTGTCTTCAAAACCTGCCCAAACACAAACATGAAACAACTTTGTTTGATACTTAGAGAGGCGCCGGTTACGAACCCCTGCTCTAAATGAAGACCAGAGCACGCTTTATGAACAATTAATGCAGAAATTCCGGTAATACCACATTTCGTTCTTTTTCTTGTAAATAAACACTGTCAACATGCTTTCGGCATGCTTCTTTCTAACTGGCTTTTTCATTACTCTCAAAACCCTCAGCTGCTTGGAGACATTCGGTCCTGCTGAGCTTTGCATTTTACTAACCTGCAGCAGATGCCTGAGCAAGCTGACGATATACTCCAAGTAAGCTAAGAAGCTCAAATTAAAGATGATTTTCTGAGACACCATTGGATGATTGGGGGATCGTTGGAGAACAATTTGAAGAACAACTTCTGCCATGTAATTAAAACTGTGAATGAGTAAAATTGCCACCTATTCTGATTTAAAACATCCATCAGTATTGCATATTTACGTATTGTAAATTCCTCAAGACCTGCGATTGCTGCCCACAATTTTACAATGTATCCCCTAGCAGAGTAACTTGCATGACTTTTATAGGCCTTGAACACTAAAACGTGAGGCATTTAACACAGCAGGAAAGCGACATTACACCAGCTTATTACAACGTGAGGCTAAGAGGTATTGTTTTCATCACCGTTTGTTTAGCAAGATTACAGAAAACACAAACCATGAAACTTTCTGTGCCAAGAAAGAATCCATTGTTTACCGGTTAGTCTAAAGTGCAAATTATTCTTTTCCCTCGTGCCCCAAAATTCCACATCTACTAATGGCTAACATTTTGTTTTATTCAGAAATACAGGGTATTTAGTAATTGCATTGCTGCCTATGGAGAACCAAAACTTCTCGTCTAGCAACTCAAGTCGAAAGTCGAGGTGACAGTGGACACGATCATCGTCCATTGCTGGAGCTCTCCATTGCAAGCCGGCGGCACTTCCTTGTTTGCCGAGTTGCTCACTCCACCAACGACAGGTAGTTTGCAATGGGCGGAGTCCAACCCAAGACACGCTTAGGACCGTCCCCTCATTTGAATAACATTTTGACTTGGCACTCCGGACCAAAACTGCCAAAATTAAAAATAAATAAATGACTAAATAAATAAATGACTAAAAGTGAAAATAAATAAATAAATAAATAAATATATATATATATATATATATATATATATATATATATATATATATATATATATATATATATATATATATAATTTAGAAATTAAACACAAATGCACATATACATATATATTTGTTCTTTTATATATATATATATATATATATATATATATATATATATATATATATATATGATTTTTTTTATATAATTCTGTTTTTATTTTCACTTTTAGTCATTTATTTATCCATCCATCCATTTTCTTGACCGCTTATTCCCCACAAGGGGCGCAGGGGGTGCTGGAGCCTAGCTCAGCTGGCTTTGAACTGGTTGCCAGCCAATCGCAGTCATTTATTTATTTATTTATAATTTTGGCAGTTTTGATCCTCCAAAGTCTCCTCCATCAGATGGGTTAAGGCAGATGATCCTCCTCGGTTCTCATGTTTTCATCCTACCACTGCATCAACATGGCTCGAGATCTGTTTTATATTAGACAATTTGCCACTCAAATTAAATTATGGGTTTCCCCAACATGTTATTTATTGCATTCAACAAATGGCTGTGGTTAGCCTGTATTTGTAATAGAGGGAGAATTATTTTATTAAAAAAAAGAAGCATGCATCAAAGTGTCATCTTAAAAAGTGTTGCAATCTGTCGACACCCTCAGCGCATGATTTCCTGGGAGCAGCTGAGACAGGTGAGCCCAGGTTGACCTGAAACACACACAGCAAAGTCAAGGTCCAACCTTTACATGCGCTGTTGCTGTGCGCTAATGCAAAGTATTGGCAGTGCTGCCAGAAGAGGATGTACAGCAAAGAGAGAGAGAGCCAGTGCAATAATCCCATTTTGGTGTTTCCTGTGTGTGTGGCAGTAAAAGGTGAAGGGTGAGGAAAAGCCTTCCAAGCATAAGGGCAGAGGTAAAGAGGAGCAGACAAGATAAGGAGATTAGGCCAACAGAGTCAGAAGACAATAAAAAGAATCCATAAAAAAAAACAAAAAAAAACTGCTCAGTTCTTGATTCAATTTGCGATTCGAAGTAAGAACTCGGTTCCAACGCAGAGCATGTGTGCGAGGGAGCGTAAGCTGGGGCATCTGGTTTTGTTAAGGCCCCGGAACATTCCTTCCCCGTGTTGGGACTCTGGCTGGCAGCTTTAAAGAGACATGCTCACTCTCATATCCTGCTCCGGACATTGGCCCCTCTCACTTCAAGTTCCATTTATGAAAGTTGAGGGTCACAGACAGATTCCTGTCTGTGTGTTTATAGTTGGGTTAGTCTGTAAGACACGCAGGAGAATGGCTGTGCGTGTCCCGTGACACAGCTGGAGAAAAAGCACAAGCATACCGATGACGGCACATCCGCAGCAGTTGGGTGGTAGGTATGTTGTGCTATTTGCATGGCACGAAGTCAACAGTTTGTGCGAGTCTTAACATTTGGAAAACAGCATTTTCTTTTGGGTTGATCAACATTTTGAGTCCCTCTGCCATGAGCAACAACATTGGAACTTTTCTGACAAAGCTACTTGGATTATGTTGACGTATCATATAAGTGGTACTAGGGATGTAACGATAACGGCAATATCGTGATATTGCGATATTAAAACTGCTGCAATATATCGTCATGTTGCGATATTAAAAGCAGCACCACATCTGTTAAAAAAAAAGTCAGGTTGATTTCCATTTGTGCAATTCTAGCACCCTCTGATGGCTAGTTTTTTAGTGCAGTTGAATTTTCACAAGACATGTTTTGGCCCTTCTACGCTAATTGTTAGATGAAGGGGAACGTAATATTCTTGTGAACCGAGTCAATACGTGGAGGAACTCAATGTGTGCTTGGATTAGCAAGTGCCTCAAAATTGTCATTAGAGATTGTAGGTTGTTTATATGCATTGCTGTCATGTGCAAAAGCACAATATTGTTTTTTTGTTTTAGCAATAATTTTGTTTTTGTTTTTTACAATATTACCTTTTTTGTACTGCCAACCTCCCCACAATATAGTGATAATTATATTGTGATTTTTGGATATAGTTACATCCCTAAAGGGTACATTAAATCTTTACTGTGCAAAAATCTTACGCCACAACTCTAATCTGTTTTTATCTATCAGCATTCATTGTTATATAAATCCCCAGTCAAGTAACAGACACACTTAGGATGATGCAAAACCAAAAGCAATTTCCACAAAACTTATTTTAGAAGTGGTGCATGACTAGAAAGAAAATGTCAATCTGGATTTAAAACAAAAACAAAAAACAAGAATGTATAGTTCCCATTTGAATCACTAACGGAGTCATAATATGAACCAGGAAGTAGCCTAAATTAATGAATATTGGGAAAATCAATCAAACAGATGGTATGCTAATAATTCTTTTTTCACTTTTAATAAGATGTAAGAAGCCCTTTTGGTTGACATTATTGGTATAAAGTCATTATGGCATTGCTAAAACAGTAAATCAAAAATACACATAAAACGATACAACTAAAAATACATTTGAATAGAAAGTAGTTCCAAAATCCCACAGCTAAACCATACTGTAATGTACCATATAATTAACCCCCCCCCCTTTGGAGCACCACTTTAACCCAACCTTGATTGTGTTGCACCATAACATATTTTCATGTGTTTTGGGAAATGTTGGTCCAAAATGATTTAGAGTTGTACTCATAAGTTTACACAAACTTGTGAGTACAAATACACAAAAGCTAAATGTCCCTTAATGACAGAGATGTGCCACCAATATTCCCATGCACGTCTCTACTCATGTCTATTTCTACCTCTGAAAATATTTAATTAATAACCACAAAAACAATAAAATAGGGCGGCATGGTGAACGACTGGTTAGCACGTCCGCCTCCCAGTTCTGAGGACTCGGGTTCGAGTCCAGGCTCCGGCCTTCCTGGGTGGAGTTTGCATGTTCTCCCCGTGCCTGCGTGGGTCTTCTCCGGGTACTTCGGTCTCCTCCCACATTCCAAAGATATGCATGGCAGGTTAATTGAACACTCTGAATTGTCCCTTGGTGTGCTTGTGAGTGTGGATGGTTGTTCATCTCGTGTGCCCTGCGATTGGCTGGCAACCACTCCAGGGTGAACCCCACCTACTGCCCAAAGCCACCTGAGATAGGCTCCAGCAACCCCCGCAACCCTTGTGCGGAATAAGCGGTCTAGAAAATGGATGGATGGATAATAAAATAATAGCAATAATTGCCACATTGGATTTTATGGAATTGAGCCTTTTTTCTGACCATCCATTTGTGCTCATAAGTTGAGATACCCTTAGGGTATTTCAACTTATGAGCACACTGAAATAATGAAATGACACCGAGAGACAGTTGTGCTCATGTAAACCTATGAGCACAATGAAATAATGATGAGACCAAGATACATTTATGCTCATAATTCCCGACTTATGAGCACAACTGTCTCATTTCATTAAACCAAAAAACCTGGTACTGGAAAAGGGGTGTGTAGACTTTTCATATGCACTGCATGCATTTGCATAAATCTTCCTTGAAGCAATGTTGTGTTCCATGCAACAGCAAGTGTCATGGTATGCATCTCAGCACATGACCCTGCTGCAGAAGAAACGTGACAGCTAACGGTTTAGCGAGTCGATTTCATTCTGCCCTCAGCGATCATTCAGGGTGTTCCCTGTTTCTTGCTCCAACTCATCTCGGCTCGGCTCCAGCTCAATCATAACCCTGAAGAGGATAAGTGGTAGGAAACGGAGGGATAGATTAGAGTCCATTCAGTCAGTCTTCTCACTCCGGTCCCGGCGATTGATGCGGTCTTCATTGCAGGGACGAGCCGACCACAACAGTTCTTCAGCTGGCAGCTTTAGTTGGTACATAAGCACATAAAGCTTGCCAGTGAAGAACTGCTGTAGGTCAGCCAATGAGCAACTCATTCAATTCGTAACCTGAGGAAAAACACGGAGGACAACCCGTAAGCTTGCTCGTTTGGCCTCAGCCTTTTGCTTACGGGGTCGGCCACTGAACGGCTTCTATTTATCCAAAATTCACCAACATATCAAGCTTTACAAACACTTAACAGTGATGTGCTTAAAACGGAAAACTAAGAAGACAAGAATCCCTTTATGTGACGCACAACTTGAAGCCGGCCACCGTCTAATAGTTTGTGAGGAGGCCCGGATTTGTCTTGCCTGGCCTACGGTCAGCTGGCCGAGCTTCAACAATCGTAGTCAGTCAACGTGAAAAGGCCTTCACCAGCAGCATATTCTCTCTCAGTTCAAGGACGGGCCTTCAGGCAAACGAGCACACAGCCCCCGCGAACCCGCTAACCCCTGAAAACTCAACGAACCCCGTGCTGCTCTGCGCAACAGTACAAACGCTCTAAACTGCAAGTAAACACACACACACCTTTTCACTGTTCAAGTGCTAGTTTTGTTTTTTTTGTATCATTTGGGAAAGCTCTTCAGGTTAGCTCGTTCTAAACACATAATGATCCATGTGACATATTGGAAGGCAAAGGCATTTCTTTTTCTTTTTTAATTCTGTCCGTGTCCTACAAAGAAGCATCCACCGGCCATTGCTAACCCTGAAGAGACAACATTCCTCGGGTGTGACGATATTAAAATGGATTTTCCGTTATCTAGGAAAAACATATTAAAAAGGACAAGGAAAGAGATGACCCGGATTCACAGATCACAAGTGCTTAAATGTCCGTGTAATGACGGGTGGGACGTCTCACGCCATGTGCGATAAAACAAGCCGTTTGTATGAAATGTGCACTTTTGCCGCACAGTTGTTATGCTGTTGCACACATGATTTGAATTATAGTATATTGTTACATTATCAACTAACAGCATAGGTAGGAAAGACAAATGAGCGTTTCCCCCATAGGAACCAACTTGATTATGTGATAAATTATAATTGGCCAATTATTTTTATGATTCATCACTTTATAGTCTGCCGCAATATGCAATCATGCACAGCGGCTAGAACCCCACGCGAGTGTTTTATGTCAAACGGAGCCACGTTAACGTTTGAAAGAAAAATCAAAGTTCAAACAAATCAAAAAGTTTTTCCATTCCGCAGAGAAATGAAGAAGTCAAGCCTCGGGCGTATTTAACAGCTTGTTGTGACAGAGCTGCTGCTTGTTAAAGTCATTTCCGCCCCTATTATTTGTTAAGCACTCATGATATGCAAAGCATGCAGGCAACACGCACGGCGAGGCCGTCCCGCAGTAGAACAAGCTGTACCAAAGAGTCATTGATTACACACAGCTGATGACTCTGAGGACGACTATGGGCAGCTTGAATTCATGTCCAGATAATCTTTAAAAAAGGGAAACACCACAACGTTGACTTCATGTCATCGAACTTGGCCAGACAAGAAAGTCTTTAGCAGTAATCACCTCTTTGCAGAATCTCATTGCTGAAGTATGACTAAAAAGTGTTCATCCATTCAATGGAGGATTACATGGAAAAGTTGCCAGCAAGTGCGTGTCAAAGACGGCTGCACGCGGGCTGACACGGCCGACAAGAATGGGAAGCGCGATGAATCATTCCAAAAAAATGCCATCCCGGAGCTCCACCTATGAAAATGCTTCCTGTGGTCTTTTGAGTTCTTATGAAATGTGTTTTCACTCAAGAAAAAACATTTTGTAGTCACGGTAAAACGGTGAAATCGAGCCTTGTAATTTTGAGAAAGAAGATGAACCAAACTCCACAAGTTACTTGAGGATCAGCTACGGAAAAATACGTGAAGGAAGCAGACTTTCTTTCAATGCAGACTCCAGCGTCAACAGAAACACATTTTAGTTATGTTACATTGTTTTGCTTTAATATTAAACGGTAGGTCACCTGTTTGAAATTTTATTAAGTGCAAATAAAACCAATACGGATATTTTGTAGGTCAATGCCGACAACTTTTTGGAAGAGAAATAATTAATAATACTGATTAACTATTACATCAACTGGTTAATTTTTGTTTAAACAATGCATACATTTTTTTTCAACTTTTATATATTGATCAAAAAAATACAACTTTCCTGAATGTATTTTGAGTGGTGCAATTCATTTATTTAATTAATAAAATTAAAAACACAATTGTTCTCATATCCGTTTCAAAGAAATTTTGCTTCCAATGTGCCAGTACCACAACGTGCAAGTACCCCAACGTGGCCCGGGCTGCGAGAGCCCTTTATAACTGCTCGCAGCTGTAGTCTTGCACTGTTTTTCCTTCCTTAAACTAATTTCAGGTTATGTGTAAAGGGGCAATTCCTTGCAAAACTTGCATTGTTCATCTATGCATTATGTGTAAAAATTAAGATGCGTTTCATTTTGAATTATCAAGTCCATAGTCCACCTTAAATTTCACG
This sequence comes from Festucalex cinctus, assembly GCF_051991245.1. NCBI lineage: Eukaryota > Metazoa > Chordata > Actinopteri > Syngnathiformes > Syngnathidae > Festucalex > Festucalex cinctus. Next base: position 16,842,539 of record NC_135423.1, read on the forward strand.
ATGTACATTTAAGGATATAAAGTTACTGATTTATGTGTACTAAATAATGAAACCATTGCTGTTAATGATTAGAATACATAAAAGGTAAAATTAATCGGCAAGTTTCAGTCATTTGGGCTATGTGAATAGCCCTTATTGTCCAATTAAGTGGTTCAAAGGAAGGAACAATATCTTGTTGGACCTGACAGCTTGTGTGTGTTTAAAACAAAGATGATGATCAAAACATGCATGTAGTAGAATGAATGCAAATAATTTGGAGTCCTATGAGGCCTCCCCACAACAGATTGCATTCACATACAAATCGGATCAATATGTAGCTTTTGTACTTGGGCTTTGAACAGGATTAGCGAGAATAAAGGGAACGAGACATGTACGCACACAAACACATGCATCTCTATCAGTGGGAAATGTTGGAGGTTGAAGTCCAATGCCTTTTAAAAAAATAAATAAAAAAAAGACCAGCACATTCTCTCACAGCACACCACTTGCCACATATACATAATGAAACTTATACATGTGTAGTGTATAAACTCACTCTGTGCCAAGAGCTGCTACTTATCTGCAATAGAGAATACAAAAAAAAGAAAAAAAGAAAAAAAGGCTCTCAGGGAAAGAAAATCGTGATGTTTATTAAAATACAGCCAAACAAAATGGTTTACTGGTGAAAAGTATAAACAAGGAGAGTAGCCTTTTCATCAAATCCAATGTAACAATACGTTCCGTTATACATGTGAATTGTATTGCACATATTCATCCGACCACTTTCTTTTTTTGCTCAACATAATATGAAGGGATTACAATCACACGATGTACCATCACAACAGTCACAAGTCGACCACTGAGCACACCAAATTCCCTGCAGCGCATCTACGTCAAGCAAGTGTGATCACCTGCACCCAATGATGCCAAGCGGGTTGTATCAGATTCATAACAAACCATTTGAGTCAGGTGTGCGTTTTAACTTCCGCCCAACCCGACCGAGACTGACTCATCAAATCGAACCCGCTAAAAGAAGTACATCACCAAAGATGAGCACATTCCCTAACCTCAAATATGTCATGAGATGCTGAAGACGTATCCACATCTGTTGTAAGCTCATGTGAAGGACACGTCTCATCTACACACACGTGTGAAGTGAGAGCGAAAGCTTTAAAAGGCATCGAGCTGACACATACAAGACAAGAAAGATTTGTGAGTTTCCTGCGTCTACTGGCTCCCTTCCTAGCATGAACAAAAAGTGTGTCAAAGACTACATTGTTTCGTTTTATGTATGTTTATGTCACCATTAGTCCATCCTCTTTGTGTGTGTATACATAATATCCTGGGTCACCCTCCCCCCCAAGAGCAGCAGTCCAGTTATTAGCTGAAAGACAGGAAATGACGGTCAGGCGAGGGAATAAAACTCGAGCTGCCCATGCTTGGTAAACGTGCTCCGTTTTCATCCTTCCCCTCCGAGCCTCCGCCCTCAGAATCCAACTGTCACGAGAGTTCCATTTCAAACATTTGCATGAGGTTAGCCAACAGCCAAGTGTCACGTTCGCTGTCTGCCGCGAACGTTTCACCCGTCTCCTCGAGAGGAAATGTCCTATCGCTGAAGATCGAGCTTTGATTAACTATAGCAGGCAAGCCAAACGGAAATACGGTAAGAATGAAAATGGACAAAGGCGGTATTTGCAACTGTGACAGATGCAATATCCTGAGAAGCGCACATTTAAAAAAATAAAAAATGAAGAGTTTGGCCCTGTGTACTCTGAAGAATTTCCAGTAACAAGGAACTAACTAGCTGCTACATGAATGATTGCACCAAAGTATGATACGTTAAGCCAGGGATGGTGTCCAAAATACGGCCCAAGGTCCATTTGTGGCCCACCACATATACGAAAATGGCATTTTCTACTAACACATTTGTTTTGTGTACTGCTACAACTTTACTAAATATGCAAAGATGCAAAATAAAAATTTAAAAAATTAGCAACATTTCATAACACTATGGTGAATTAAGTTTTTTTTTTTTTTTTTTTTTTTTTTTAACTAGCAAAAATGGTTTCCTCCATGTTCTACTCCATGTCAAAGTCCAAATTGCGAACATATCACATGACTGATTCCCTCGTAGTAACTAGGGATGTAACGATCAGGGCAATATCACGATATCATGATGTTAAAACTGCCACAATATTGTCGTTGTCTAGTTCACAATATTTAAAAGCAACACATTTGTAAAAAAAAAAAAAAAAAAAAAACGAAAAAGAAAAGAAAAGTCAGGTTGATTTCCATTTGTGCAGTTCTAGTACCCTCTGGTGGCTAGTTTTTTTTTTTTTTAGTGCAATTTAATTTTCATTACGGATGTTTTAGCCCTTCTATGTTTAAAATCCACGTTAATATTCAGATGAAGGGACATGTAATATACATGTGAAGCGAGTCAAATATGTGGAGGAACTCAATGCGTGCAAGTAAGCACCTCAATATGAAGTCTTATTAGAGATTGTAAATGGTTTATATGCATTGCTGTAATGTACAAAAGCACAATATTGTGTTTCTTTTTAGTATGAGTTTTTTTTTTTTTTTTTTTTTTTTTTTATAAATATAATCGCCAACCTTACCCACAATATCGTAATATTATCGTATTGTGACCTTCTTATTGTGATAATATCACGTCGTGATGTTTGGATATCATTACATCCCTAGTAGTAACTACTTTAAAAATGATCAGCTTTCCGACTAATTGCTCCTGTTTTGGTTTGGAAAGCAGAGATGCAAAGGCAGGTATTTTATTGGTGGGTTACAGGGTTTTGACCATCCCAAAATCTTGTAAAATGCTAAACTATTTGCATTTTATAAAGCTGTTCAGATAGCATGTTTTCAAAAAACATATGCAAATGCATGATTAACTGATTTTGGTGTGCTTGATAAATTAAAGTTAAAAAAAAATAAAAATAGTGGCTCTAGCAATTCTTCAAACTTTCTGCATATGACTATCTTAGGAAGAGGTTTGGACACACCTGCTTTAAACTCATATTAATGCCCAAATATAACCCAATCTCAATTGACAACATTTTACGGATTTTCCAAACTCCTGAACCTGGTAACCAAATTGTTTCCTTCTGCATATAAAACCGCACCAAGAGCGCTAAAACGATTCAATCCCCACACGGCGGAGGTGCTCATTTTGCTGATTGAGTTTATGAACTGAATTTCTCATTTAACTAAAAAGGATTACCGACTGCACGCCTCGATGAAATAAGCTGATGATAGTTTGCCTCAAATGAATAAATGTCAAGGAAAAAAGAAAAAGAAAAAAGAATTGAATGCTGAATGGAGGTCAGACGCCATTTGATGCCGGTCTCATCACATTCCAGCAGATTGGGGGTATGCATGCATGTGAAGGGTGTCTAGTCGGGTATGCTGGACGAGCAAATGGCACCATCCCTGCGTGCGTGTGCGTTTCCTGTCGTGCTGGACGCAGCTGTACCCAGATGGCCTGCGAGCACGACGTGCTAAGCTAACGGAGATGAGAACAATATTCACCCTTGAGGTAGTGATCTGGGGAAAAAAAAAAAAAAAAAAAAAAAAAAAAAAAAAAAAACACTGCGGCCTGACATAGCATGACTACACGTCCAGTACATTTACATCGACAAATCTAAAGTATAAACACAAACATCTGTCAGCTAGCTGTTGAATAAATCCTCTCTAACATTTGTCTTCAGGAAGCCAACAAGCCAGTTGTTTTTGCACTTAGTGGAAGAACATGGGAATTAGGGATGGGCTAACACTGATACCGTGTATCGTATCAGGCCAATGCCAGGCCTCGTTTCAAGGCATCGTAATCGAAATGATGGCCAATACCAGTATCAGCAGCCCTTTTGTGGCAGTTTTAGGATCACGAATTAGAACTTGAAAGAATTTAACATTTTTAATCAGGGATACACCGATTATCATCCAGGCCGATTGGTGCCAATATTTGACATTTTGACAAATATCGGAAATTGCCTTTTTTTTTTTTTTTTTTTTTTTTTAAACAAATCCGAAGGCCGACAAAGCTGTAAGCTCACTGAGCTGAGTATACTAGTGAGTGAAGCAAATTTGGTTTTTTTTTGTCAGGATTTGTAAAAGGTTGCAAACAGTTTTACTTGATGCAAAGACATTTTGAACAAATTTTACATATCTAATGCAACCTTTCAAAAACCATTAAGAGATTAATTTAAAACTGGGATAAGGTCACATAACTTTTTCTGTATTTATTAACATGTTTTAGTTATGTTGCTGACACTGGCAATAAGTGAAAGTTTAACATTTCAGTTATATTGCCCTAGCAAGCTCCCTGCACTTTTTGTTAGATTAGAAAAGAAAGCCGCCTATTACCTTTGTTTAAAATAAAAACATCGAACTTTTTTTAACACCAATATTTTCTCTTTTACTGCAAACTGTCGGATCCGAATATTGCTGATCAGCCCCCATGACTACTAATACTACTACTCAGTATCAGCCCTGAAAAAGACATCGCTCTATCACGCCATTTGATCATGAACCGACCAACTTCAGTATTTCATAACCGCCATTGGTTAGACCCTGTGACTAAGATAAATCTCATTAATTTCCTGTCACTAACTGATTAAGGCATCTCTGGGAACACAAGCGCAATAAGGAGCAAAACCAGCGTCTTCAATTAACCACTAATCATTTCGTCATGGTGTGCGATTACGCAGGCATGCCACAGCTCTTTGCATAGACAATTCTATTTATATATATATATATACACACACACACACACACACACACACACACAATTACCTAATTTGATTGTACTTTTGCACCCAATGAACTGTACCGGGCGAATATGATTTTGATTTCGAGCATTAGTCCGTTTCAATTTTTGTTTCTCTTCATTCTGCCACTCCCAACAAGAACTCGACCCATTTTTGTGCTTCTCGTGACGTTATCTTCGAACTTCTTCCTCTCCTCCTTGGCTCTGTGTATCTTTAGGTTGGTCAGTTCAGCAAGGCCAAGTTACATTCTTGGGATGCCTGCTACATATGGTCCACATTCCAGCCTGTCTGCTGAGAGGCCCTCTGCTCCTCGCTGCCGGCTCTGCGCACGCACCAACCCGAAGCGGTGCACGCTGCAGCCTAAAATAATCTTTATATAGCTCATCTGATGCCAGCAAGAGACCAAATCTTACTAAAGCCTCGTAAATTAAGAGCCATAAGTTAACATCCTGAACTGAGCCAGCCACGTTTTATTTAGATCTCTAACTGTATATGCAGAAAGCGGCGGTTACTCCAACTGAAGAAATACCCGTGCCCTAAAGCTTTTAGCTCTATCTAAAAAGGTGTGTGTTATTGTGTTTGTGTGTATGCACGCACACACACTATGCACAACAGCCCCTGTTTGTTATCTAGGTCACTCATAGAAAGTGTGAAAACCAAAACCTGAATGCCATTAATTCAGTCAATCCTGACATGCACAATATGCACAAATCAAAGGCAACTATCTTTGAGTAATCATTTGAGCCTTGCAAGAGTGCTAACTCGTTATTAGCTCTACACGGTTTTGACTCATGATGTATGGATGTTGGATTACTATATGATAGATCTGGTCCCGCTGACTCGATTACCGCGACCCCGGGACGATTCCCACCAACTCCCAAAAGGCCAGGCTGGAATTGAACTGCAGAGCGGGCATTCTGCAGAAGGAGGCGTTCGGCAGCGTAAAGCAGACTCGTCTCTGGAAGCACAAAAGAGCAGAACAGTAAAGTTTATGTTAGTGGCTATAAAAGAACAAATGCAGGGCTGGCAACAACCCAATATTAGCTGTAGGCGCAAAAGGGAACATGAACACTTGGTTGAAAAAGACTCAAGTCTCTTGAAATGAACATTATCAAACTATCATTTAGGCCAGTGGTTCTTAACCTGGGTTCGATCAAACCCCAGGTTCAGAGAATCAATCTTAGGGGGTTCAGCGGAGGTCAAGGTCGAGGTCGAGGTTGATGCTGTTGTGCTGGTACGTCGTGTGACTTCTTTATTGTAATCCCTTCACACTAATGTCATGACAGATCATGTCAAGCAAAAAAAATGTGGTCAGGCAAATATGCGCAATATGAATTCTCATTTATAATGGAGGGTATGGTGTTCCACTGGGTTCAATTCTGGGGCCTCTGCTGTTCTCATTGTATTTGCTGCACCTGGGTTCCAATTTAAGAAAACAGCAGTGGATGTTTTAAAGTGCTCTATAAATATGCTTGCCCTCTAGCAATAGTCAAGGAACACTTTCTTAAACTGCATGGAGATGGGGAATACAAGAACAAACTTTCTGAATTCAAGGTGAAGAGAGCCAGGTTCAATAAAAAGGCTACACTCCCTGTTCAATGTTTTGAATTTGAAAAAAAAATAAAATAAATCCAAAAAAAAAAAAAAGCAAAGCTTATTTTTCAATTAAGAAGGGTTTGATGAATGCACATAGGAAACTGGTGGGGTTCAGAACAACTGATTTAGGCACTATATTGACTTACTAAACCTCTAACATTGTAATATATTTGATAAATTACATGGATTGCCCAAATCTGACAACTATTAAAAAAAAAATCAATTGATTTTATTTCCAATAAATCTGCACTTTTAATTTTGCATACAGACAAATCATAACTGATCAAAACCTTTTCATTAGGCAAGGAAACAGGAGCCCCTTTCACAGTGCTAATGCACCATTATTATTACACACTTCCCTTGCTGTTTAAAACGCACAGAGACGGAATGGAGGAGTGGAATGTTCCACCGATAAGACAGCAGCGGAAACAGTCTCAGCCTATGTAATATTTGCGGGACAGCGAGAATGGCAGCAAAGGTACACAATACATGCAGTTTAACAACAGCTCAATAATAATGGAACAGCAGCATGTACAAAATGGCAATGGGCGTGGAGGAATTTTCTCAGACACCTTTGCTTGGTTAAATCTCAACAAGTGGTCTGATGGCTTCCATTTTGCAGTGTGCAGCAGTAAAAATCACACATGGCCATCAGCAGAATATCTCTTCCATGATTTGAAATACAGTCCAAAGCAGTTGAAGCAAATCCAAGCTAGCAGCTCTGATCATCTGATAGTGCTGTCGGGGCGTGGCCATCCCAAATATGCAACCTCACTGCAGCTACCGCATTTCCACCGCAGATCCTCCTCTACTTCGATAACAGTCAACCTTAAATCGTGCTTACGTACACCAAATCACTCCATGGTCTTGTCACTCACGAGCTCCATTTGGAACAGAACGAGTGACTCAGCAAATGACACAGTTTTATGTTTATTGGTCGAGATAAATGTCAGCAATGCTGACCGTGGAAAACTTGGTTCCAGATCTCACTGTGGCCAATTTGGACGAGTTGAGGCCAATGGTCTGATGAAATCCTTTCCAATTTGCTGACCAACACACACACACATACACAGCGTGATGAATCCTCATGCTTACACAAGTCATTCAGACCATGGAGGTCGGATTTACCAATTAGATTAATATAACAGTAGAATATAATCCAAATCTAGGATGGCCTTTGAGCGTGCATGTGCGAGCGTCTAGGGAGTGGCTCACTGGACGTCACTACTGGACGACAGTATTAATCACATTCAGCCATGCAGCGATAACACTGAGCAACCAAGAACACATGCAAACATCGGTCACAGCAACATAGGCTACCGCAGATAAATTAACAACTAACATTTATACAAAATGGAAAGATGGGGTGGAGAACCACCCCAATACAAACACGAGTTCTACTGAAACCATGAAAATGGATACTTAAGAATTATTAAACACATAAAGCTCCATAAAAATGACTGAGATTCCAATTGTGCAGCCCACTCCCACTGAAAATGTGTCATTGTAACCCGAGTCCAACCTTTTGTGCGACATTAGTTGCAACACTGAACCTCCCCCACAGATTGCGAGTGCTGAGATTGGAACATTAACGCTAATAGTCTTTAAAAATGTCTGACACAATACTCCACATAGATCCGAATTGTGCAACAGTACCATGTAAAATGTAATTTTTACAGTCAACAAGTGATACATTTGTGGGTTAGTTAGCATCTTTTACCCTGCAAGCATTTACTTTTAGATTGCATAAAGAGTCTAACGAAAGGTTAACTTATCAGTGTGGGGGGGTAGATAAACGAAGCAGTGTTGAAAATACTGAGCCTTGGGAGGTTATTAGATGACAAGGTCGGAGCCATTTAAGGGCTGACATGCTGGGTGCAGGTGGGAAAAGACACCCACTGGTTAAACAGGAAGTTAACCCATTAATACGTCTGCCATAAAAATTGGACACAGGCATCGGAGGCTCTGACCACCGCCAATAGGATTATGTAATTGCAGCCTCTAATGGAGGGCAGAGGTCATTGCATAACTAAACCTGCAACAGGTTGACAGACGCTGGCATGTGCAACGGCAATTGATGACGCACAAAGAAAGGAACTATTTAGATAACTTAACGGGACTCTACTTGGAAATATCATTACGACAGCATAAACATCCATAGGTTCATCAAACATGGTCTCACCTTTCAGGCTCCTGGAAGTAGGTCCTGGTCTTGAGATTCAAAATGCTCTTAACAAGTGTCTGTACAGTGGGCACCTGGACATACGAGGTTGGGGGGGGGACAGCAAAAGACAAGCTTGAAAGAGGAAATAAATGACTCTGAGGAGGTGGAGGAGGGGCAACGCTCCACGTCCATGCTGAGCTGCAAAGGGTGGGGCCTTGAAGAATTCACTCAATCTGCTCTACTTGACTAAAAGCTCATCTTAATTAGACTATACCGGGCCAATCTGCCTGATCACTGAATTATGATCGAGCCGTCACGTGTCACCTTTCACTTCAATGGCTGCTTTATGGGCAACTCCCGAGGCTTTAGCTTCATATTCCACCCAAATGTTCGACTTGGACCTTTTAGGACAATTTAGGCCCAATAATACAAATGTATTTTTACCACCCTGACACATTGACTACAGGGTATGTTTACTCGAGTCATAAATGGCAAAAACATGAAAAGACGGCCAAAGGAAGGCTATATCTTGCTTAAAAGTTTTCAAAAGGGATTTTCACACTTACTTTGAGGTAATTCCACCGGTGCCACTGCGCCACTTGGCAACTCGATTCTATGACAGCGAATATGCGCAGCTGATAAGGGAGGACGATTCGCACTGTTCGGGCCGGTTCCACCCCACGCCCAGTTGGCCTGTGGAGGCTCTCTACTGTAAAGTTGCCACGTCCGTAACACTCGCGAGGCCTCGTTAAACCCCCACAAGAGCAATCAAACGCATTTAGGGTGAAATATATTTAGGCTGCCACGCGCGTTTCAAGTCGAAAAGAAGCGGAACGTGCAAGGTGGGCAAGACGTTTGGTTATGTAAGATGTTGAAGAAAAATGACCGAACAGAACACGTCTAAACGCCTTTGGCTTGCGGGAAGACTAGAAGGGGGTGCTCAACCCTGGACGACCAACATTCCCTCGACAAACATTTGGTTTTGTACGGTTCTCCAACGCAGACGCCTGACAGCCACACCTTAAACTCTCTCAGTGAATTTCTCCTGACAATTGCAGAGCTTTCGACAAGGCCGAGAGCTCACGAGTTCCCGCAGCTTACACTCTGTGTCAAGCGGTGACAGCGTTTGCGATAAACGTTTTTTAAAAAGAGAGAGAGCGGCTAAAGCGGAGTATCCCTATTGACCGGTCACACCCCGTGCTGCTTCGCTGCTCCTCGGGACTCCCTCCCCGGTCTCTCCCTGCGTCCAACTCATCTCTTCAAACCGGCTTCTCTGCCCGATCAGCTGGTAGGCTCGTGACGTAGCCACAGCCCGTGGACCAATCGGAGGAGAGAGGGCGAGAACGACAGCACACGCCCTCCTCGAGCGAGTAATGACGGGCAGGCTGTTTGGCCAACGGCGGCGAAGACGACTGTGAGAAAATAGGCGGGCTCTATGAATAACGGCCAATCAGATTGCTTCCGCCCAGAAAGGCGCTTCCATCTGTGACCTATTAGGTTTCTGGAATTATGTGAAATGTTGAGGAACTTTTCCACATGACCAAACTGCAGAAACATCTCAGTCTATACTCTTGGTTTTAAATTATTTTAGTGTCATTGCCATAATGTAAGCTGTCTTACAATTGTGGCTTGTCTGGTATTCCATTACATAACTACACTTTTCCACTGATAATGGGTGTGGTGGACCTTGTTGGGAATCAATTAGGGGGAGGATTTTTTTTCTGTTAGAAAGAAAGAAAGAAAGAAAGAAAGAAAGAAAGAAAGAAAGAAAGAAAGAAAGAAAGAAAAGGCAAACACAGAGGCAGGCGATGCATAAACAATAGGTTCTGTATCTTCCTGGTACATAAACATGGATGGATGTCCACAACTCTTCAATTCTATGGGAACAATATGAATCTAAGAACTGGGATAATTACAGTCATAGCAGTAACAGTCAGTGGGGATTTAGTCGACTTAATCCACCTCTTAATACAGCCACTATTACATCAAAATTCTAGAAATCATCAATACAAAATTGCTACATGCTAGGAATGTCTAGAATTAATATTTATATGACTATCTATGGGCGGCACGGTAGTCGAGAGGTTAGCACATCCGCTTCCCAGTTCTGAGGTCTCCGGTTCGAGTCCAGGCTCGGACCTTCCTGGGTGGAGTTTGCATGTTCTCCCCGTGCCCGCGTGGGTCTTCTCCGGGTACTCCGGTCTCCTCCCACATTCCAAAGACATGCATGGCAGGTTAATTGGGTGCTCCGAATTGTCCCTAGGTGTGTGTGTGTGAGAGTGTGGATGGTTGTTAGTCTCTGTGTGCCCTGCGATTGGTTGGCAACCAGTCCAGGGTGTCCCCCCCCCTACTGCCCAGAGCCAGCTGAGATAGGCGCCAGCAGCCCCCGCGACCCTTGTCAGGAATTAGCGGTAAAAAAAATGGATGGATGGATGGATGACTATCTATGACAGTGGTGTCAAACATACGGCCCGCGGGCCGGATCAGGCCAGCAAAGGGGTTTAATACGGCCCGCGAGACGACTTTGTAAAGTAAAAAAAAAAAAAAATTGTAATGTCGGACTAATTAATCAGCCAGCCACAATCAAATATATAAATTTGTAATTTCACAAGCAGTCCTCATATGAGTAATGTAACTTGTACACGGAATCGCCCTGGAAGTCATTATTTTACATACAACTTAGTTATGATTTGTTTAAAAAAAAATATATATATATATGTATATTTTTTTTTTTAAATCATAGACCAACATAAGCGTGTTAAATACGACACAAATTCAATTACTCATAACACAAATACATGGATTAACGTCCTTGTTACTTCATTAACTGTGGCACACAATGCATTCTGGGAACTATATATATGCAAAACAGGTAGATTTAACACATCCAGCACTCATACAGGCAAAGTGTTGCCGCGTTTCATTTGCATTCCTGTTATTTTTTTTAAACAATAGATTACAGTTGAGCTCCATAATTTAGGGCTGGCCCAAAAACCGCAAAATTCTGCGTATAATTGACGGCAAGTGATTCACAGCGGGCTTTCTTTCTCCTCCAAAAGGTAAGAAGCGAGTATCTTGACATTTAGAAGAAAATGTGTTGTTTTCAAATAGCAGTAACCTCAAGATCGATCACTTCTCGGTCGTATCTATTGGGGTGAAAGTGAGGTGGACGGCAACATTTAGCATGAAAGGGGCGTCAAAGTTGAATGTAATCGAACAGAATGACTTTATGAAGAACAGACGTTCCATTCCGCGGCGTTTCAATCAGGCTAAATGTCGCCTTATTTTCCTCCGTGAAAACAGCCTATTGTAGCTACATTATGCTAACGGAATGTGAACGGTACTACTGAATGGCGATAACATTCACGGCCATATCACACTAAGTAGTGAATGGGTCTATATGTTTTTCACAATCGTCAATTTCCATAAATGACAGCCCACCTTTCGGCTCATGCACAATGACGCTAGCCTGGGGGCGACATACACTAATAATGACTAGAATCAGGTTGACGTCCGTCGAGCGGGGTGACTACAATATGTAACTGCATATTAACATCGGAATGAGGTCCAATTAATTGACGTAATTTGCACATCGTTTTGGAGTACAGCACAGGACTGGACTTCGACCGACTAAAGCAATATGATCTGCACGTCCCGTGGACATCAATTGTTTAGTGGGGATCGAGAGTCTCATTCCGTGAAGTGGCCAACTTTGTATAACATTATAAAACTTCTTACCTCTGAAAACATAGTTTAATTGGATATGAAGAGCCCAGTCTTCAGTATTGAGGTCGTGCACGTACGAGTGCGCGCAGCGTGTACGAGCGTGCAGTTTGTTTTCGGCCACAGGTGGCAGTAGAGATTTGAAATTTTAAATCTTACATAGAGCTGCTTTAATGTTATATATCTATTTACCCAGACGAACCTAGCTTGCTCTAACCAACCAATCAGAGGACCTAAAAGTGCTGTCATCGTCAAAGGCCATACTTAGGTGGGCAAATTTGAAATATAATTGCTAAATGAAACAGTCGTTGCGAAGAAGTTTAGTTCTGAACAACCAATCGGAGGATGGGAAAACGCTGATGTCGTTGAGAGTCAGCTTGCTGACCCTCTGAGGAAAAATAAATATAAATCTGCCTGGTTAAAAAAAATGTTGCTAACATATTTTTACTCCAGCACTCCTGATTCTGAAGGCCCCAGGCAGATTAGTTTGACATGGCCACACGCAGAGCCCGAAATCTGATTGGTCAAAAAAAAAATAATAATAATTAAGAAAAAATTCTTACTGCCGCATATAGAACAGGAAGCAGTGCAGATCAGTGAAGATCAATGAGACGTCTATTCATTAGGGGCATTTGGTTGTTGTTCAAGTCAGATAAGGCATCATCTATTAAGGAGTTAATTTCCTAAGGGCTGTCCTATCAGGGTGGTTAGGCATAATTTGAATATGATAAAATTGTCAAATTTCTCCCCAGTGTTTGCATACATAAAGAACACGGAGAATAACCGCTCTCAAGGTGCACTTCTGACTAATCCACCATCCTTACTGTGGAAGTTTTTTTCTCATATCGCTTCTCTTTGTGTTCTTTTTCTGGTCCACTCCAGATGAAATGGCAGAACAAGAGGTGAACCTGCAGCACCTTTTGTTCTCATTGCGCAGGTTGTGCAAACGGCACAGGTTAAGCAAACTGCTCAGAGGACTGACTCGAAATGAACCAACCCAAGACCACACTATGGGTCATCTCCATTTTTTCCCCTCAGTGCGGTCTGAGTTAGTTTGGAGAATTTACATTTACACGAAAAAAAATACTCTCATTTGTATAGCTGAAAAGGACCAAGTGTGAAATGCCCTAAAATACATTTTTGTTATTCACGGTATCCCCAAGGGAATACACAATTTGTGCACAATTTGTTTATCTTTAATAACAATACAACCCATTAGAATTTTAATCTAATTTGACCATTTTGTTTCTTATCTTTTTAAAGCAAACAAAGCATTCCTGTGGATTGGAGTGGAATCGGAATTGGCTTAAACACCCAAATAACTACTTGCACTGCTCATAGACAGAAACTTCAGTTTGAGGCTTGCTTTTTGGGAAGGGTGAATATATGTGTATGATGTAGTTTCCATCTACACTGTGGGGGGTGGGGGGGGAGTTTCTTAACCAGTACCATCTCTACCCATTCAAGTTTCCGAGGTACACTGGAACCTAAAAGGTTGGATTGGCCGTAAAGTTTCACAACTCATACAAAAACAAACAAACAAACAAAAAAAAACAAAAAAACAAAAACGCACATCATGCATGTATGAGTGACTCATATGAAGTATTTTTAGATAAAATCTATTCTTGTTTTGAAGCTTTATTGTGACCTTTTTTCTTTTTTTTTTTTGCTAAAAGATCAGCATCAACAAAAGCCACCCATTTTTATCCATCACTTGCTGTCGACTGAAAATGACATGACATTTGCTCCTGGTTCAGATCGACCAATCATGGTTCAGCTTCAGAAAACAGGTGAGCCATGATTGGTCCTTCCCTGAGCCCTGGACAATTGTGATGTCATCTTAAGTCGACAGCAAGTAACAAAATGGCCGCCTCCTGAGATCGATTATGATTTTTCATCTTCATTTATATTCCACAGACACAATATTAATCAGAATACCATGTTTAGACTAATGAGGCTGCATTGAACATATTGGAAAGATAATTTTGGGGACGACTTCCATTATAAGTAAATATTTTTACATGACTTTTACATTGTATACAGTGCACTGTATCTTTACGTTATAGTGAGGATCTGAGAGTGGGCCATGAAACTCTTCCAGTACAAATACACAATAAGTAATTCACTTTAAACTGTACTGTAGTAGCCCATCCTCTGGCAGGGGCACAGAGCAGTCAAGTCATGCAGATCAAAGGTAACAACCTGTCAACATTCTTACTGTAGCCTAATATGAATTTACACAATGCAGACTCAGCACAGTGACGCAGCTTTTATCCCTTGCCTCGATTTATGTTGATGCATTCACAAAGCTGGGCAGGAATGCGCCACAAGCACACGTCGTTCAGGAAACCAATACTTCGTTCAGCATTACTGCCTTCTAATCCATATGACGAATATGGTTATTTTATTCATGATTAGAAAGTGGTGTGGTGTTATATTATCACCAGTGTTGCCACAGTTACCTTGAAAAAGTAACTTAGTTACGTTACTGATTACTTGGTTTTAAAAGTAACTAAATTGCGTTACTGATTACTTGATTTTAAAAGTAACTAAGTTAGATTAAAAGTTACTTTTTTAGTTACTTTCAGCACCATCTCAACATAAAAATAATGCAGTAGAAACGGAGTTCCAAATACTTTATTGAAAGTGCATTTTTAACATGAAAATAAAGGTTTTTTTTATGAAAAACAAAATAGGCAGTCTCTCTTGACTTCTTGTAACGTAAATACTTTTTATAAAATAAAAAATAAAAATCTATCCAGGTTGAAAATGAAAATCCCCTAAATTCCTCTATTGTTTGTTTGTTCCGCTATTCCAGTGTGTACACATGTATCAGTTTAAATATTTATTAGTAGTTATTGACAGTTATAATTGTTTTTTGGTTTGTTTGTTTTTTCTCTTCAAAATAAGGATCAGGAAAACAAAAGGTTGATAATTTAATGTTAAATATAAATATTTAACCTTTAGACAGACACCAACACAATTAAACAGAATATTTGCACATTGTGAAGTATTTCAGAAACATAAATTTAAGACATGAAATAAACCTACCGTCCAGCCAAAAGAAATATGAAGCCACCTTATGGAACAATAAATCTATCAAACACATTTTAACCACTTAATATATGCAAAAATATTTCCAAAAGTTCATTTCCCTTTTTAATCAACAATTTTTGTATTTAACAATTGTTTTTTCTTTTGTCATCACTTTCATTTTTGGTTAATGTATGACATATTTTTTTGTTTTTTTTAATCTGAGACACGATGATGACCACAGAATCACTACTGTTTATATTTTGTTTTTTGGGCTGTCGTATCGCGGGCACGTCTCAGTTCTCCTATCTGCTGCTCATGCTAGTTGTAGACATAGACAGGGAGCCACAAACTGAGAAGTGAGATACTTGCAGTGTGCTTTTAGCTTAGCTGGTGTGTTGGCTGTGGGACATACCTGTGTCGTTTGAATCCATGCATTGGATCGTCACGGGAGTTATTCTTTTTGGCTCGCGCGCAGTACCAACGCCGGCCCGGGACATACAAGTGCCGATGGCTTCTGCTAACTGTCTCCATTTGTATGTTGTCACTCGTTGCGCGCGCGCGCGCCGTGTCGCGAGCACGGAAACACGGAAGTAGCTTGAATGGTGATGCTACTGAAATGTAAACAAAACAAGTAGAGCACGGCGCAGAACTCTTGCTATTGTTATGAAAACCATAAAGCCTCACTCGCAACCGATACGGTCGTTTAGCTCCCCTTGACGAACGATGGTTCGGTCGAATCATTTTTTTGTTCTACCCCTACTGAAAACGTAACTTGTCTGACGTCACTCCCCCTGGCGAGAGGGCGGAGACGACCTCATCCCATAATGCTTCACGGACCAGTTGAGGATGGAAATAAATTATTATTTTTTACCACTTTTATGGTCCATAATGCACACTTTTTTTGTTTTGTTGTGTGCCTGTTGGTTAATAAAACTAGTAGTAAAAGTATCATCACTTTTGTTTTGAATGTGCAAACCATTCTTGACCAGACCATGGCTGAATTCAGTGTGATGATCAATGACTTCTGCCTCATCTTCGTAGTTATCAGTAGTTGTTTGAGACTGTTACAACAGTGAGATAGTTTGCCTTCTTCATGACAATGTGGAGTAACGCATTGATTCTCTGGACAGTAACTTTAATCAGACTACTTTGTAGAATAAAGTAACGCGTTAGACTATTAGTTACTTTAGAAAGCAACTTTTTTGAGTAACGCGTTACTAAGTAACGCGTTACTAAGTAACGCGTTACCGGCAACACTGATTATCACTTTGCATCCAGTGCTTTAAATTTATTAGGGCTAGATGTAATTTTGACCAAGATATTTGCTGCACAACTAGTAGGAAGTCATTGTATACATCAAGGAAGCTAGCGAGCTAATTTCTGGTAACATCGGCCAGTTTAATAGACCTTTGATGTTCCATTGGAACTGTGGGTGGCAATGTGACTATGAAAAATCTGAACTTGAAGTAAGGCAAGCCTTAATGCTTTTCCTCCTGTGGCACACACTTGTGTCCCTCCTCTGTTGCACAATCACACATCAACATAATATGATGCTCTTTGAGCACGAATGAGAATGCAGCTTTGCTTACGCAGAGTTGGCAACTAATAACGCGAATGCTGCATGACTGTGGTTCACTCAGTCTGTTCACCATCAGTCACAGATCAACCAAAAGGGGAGTCAAGGGATCTGCCTCTGCCACTTTAAAGAACTCCCATGGTCAAAAGAAAGTGATTCGTAGCGCTGGCAGCCAACCAGGTTGTGCTAGTGCGAAGACTGAAGCCAATGAGGAGCCTTGCTGGGTAGAGGTTACAAAAGAAGCCTTGAACCCAATGACTCAGCAAAGTTGTGTGCGTGTGAGATGACACTTTGCAGCAATTTAAAGGGCCAGCACGCATGTAGCCGGCCTTTAAAAACGCAGCTGAAGAGAATGGTCGAAAAATCAGGTCAAGCATGCGCTCTCTCCATCTTGTACAGATCATATGTTTTGTCCCCCCCGTTTTAAACTCATTTTGGAACACATAGCACTATTTTTATTGTTAAATTACAGAGCCTCATCTTGGATAAGACCTATTGGCAACGATAACCTCCCATGAGTTACAGTTACATTTTCTTTCTTTATCCCAGTAATCAGACAGGAATTTACATCTATGTTTTATACTGGTATTTTGTACACCAATGTCAGTAGTAGCAATGAAAAAAAAACCCCTGAGCTGACAGTTCGAGCTATATTGTCTGTTCTCACATGGTGCCTGGCGGATCCCTGAAGTTCATATTTTGAAACATTTTGGGGTCATGTTAAACCTTTTATTAACTGCACATGCAAACTATTTGTGTACTGTTATACAGTACATGTGAAACAACAAATGTGTCCTCCATCACAACAATCTCATGAACTGAAATATCATTGACAAATGGGGAGGTGGAAAAATCTCACACTAGACTTGAACATTTTAACCATTATATGGTGTGCTGGTCCAGTGACTACATTTTTTTTTCAGCCTGTGTCAATGCAATCATGAGTGTATGGAGTTGCAGACTAATGTTACATGCACTGACTCACAATTGACTGGTTCACCTCAGTTTAGATTAGTGGCCTTGAAGGGATAAAATAAAAAAATTAAAAAAAGTTCAGAATTTTCAAAGTTGCAATGACATAATTCCTTTTACACATACCATAAAGCTAATTCCGTTATCACATATCTAATTACAATGGGATTGCGCAATATCCTCCATTTCTGGGCATGATACTCAATGAATGAGTGTGCGTGATGGCCATCTGTATAAGTCGTGACAACAGCAGATAAAGGTATCATTTTGTTCACGCTATTGCATGTTGGTCCAAAGTGCCGTGATGTTCCTCAGTCATCAGTAACCGCAGACCTTCGTTCAAAGCACTTCTCCACATTGTGATTTAATCATATATATATATATATATATATATATATATATATATATATATATATATATATATATATATATATATATATATATATATATATTAGGGCTGCACGATATTGGAAAAACATGCGATATGCGATATACTTGCTGAACATAGCGATATCGATATTATTGCGATATTTAACATGTACCGAAAGGAATTACATTTTTATTACCTAATGAAAGAAAAACATTTTTCATGTGGCAAAAAGCAACCTTAATGTAATCTTAGTTAATTAATTTTAATTATGTTTTAATAATTTTCAACTATTGAATGGCGATGCACATTTTAGTTAGCATCTGACTGGTCAAATTCATATAAAAAGCATAAAATTCCATATAAAACTTATTGCATCCATTTGCGATATGCATATTGCAAGGGCCAATATCGATATTTTTTCGATATTATATTGTGCAGCCCTAATATATATATTAGGGCCAAGCAATGCTCTTATTTGAACCTTGAGATGTTTATTTCCCCCTCAGATAAAAAGCAAATCAGCAATTTCCTCATTTATTCATGTGAATCACACCCAGCTGTTTCATAATCGTGTCAAGTGTTAAGACAGCTGCACTCATTCCTCCAAATCAGAGCTAGGGGTCAGCTACTTCCTGTTTTGTGAGTAATGCCAAGGGCGACCAGGTAAATATAAATAAATAAATGCTCATATCGTTTTGAATTTGATGCTGTTAATAATTATTGATGCTTGTGTGAGACACTGATCATGTTAATGATTTCTCAAAATGACATCAAGAGTTCAATTTCACTGGTGAGACTGTGGCGGACTCAACCTGGCGCCCCCAGACACCAGGATGGTGACCTTTGCTTGAAATGCTACCGCTAACCAGGAACATTTTCCACATGTACTGTATATGTTTTTAGACTCAATATATAATATATTTATACAATAGATATTATTCTTTATCCAAAGTTTCTTATAATACTGTAGCATTTCCAAAAGGTTTCTCTTGGTTGCCACATGCAGGGCCAAGGCCTACAAACTGATACGATCAGCCTTGCTGCTGGTGGAAAAGGAACAAATTATCCTAAGACAGCCTGATCCAACCTCCAGTTTCTCCAAACACCCTTGTTTGTCTGATACTTGAAAAGGACTAATGATGACGCTAATAGAAAAGGACCTTTCACTTAATAAAAAGTGACAACAATATAACAAGAATAGGGATATTATTTTGAAGCTAATTGATGCAGACGGGCTGGCAGAACAGCGGTGGCTGAAAGTGATGACATCACTGGGGAGTCTTACCAAAGACGCGTTTGTGTCAAGCGCTGGCAATAACCGCTGACAGTGTATCTCACTCCTTCCATCTTTCGCTGTGTGTTAAAGTCCTGAGGTTTGTTAAGTCGTACCGTTAACACATTTCGACTTTCCACTTTCTGGGAACCCGCAAAAGCATCCATCCAAGATTGCAAGATTCCGATCCAGCATGTATTCTAGGCAGCATTGTTGCTTCCTTTTCCGTCTGTTCCGCCAGTAGGCACTTAGAATGTAAACATCATTGATTTCAATTGCTTTTTATATAAGCATTAGCCAGTCAATGTACAGTATATGTCAGTCATTTTACTGTTTATTAGGGGTGGGAATCGTTGACTGACTCGCCACTGCTAATTAGCGCGCTACTTGTGGCACTTACCCCTTAAAAGATTGACTATTCATACATAACCCTTCAAGAATGTATACAGAGAAGCATCTTAACATTACTTACCGGCATATCCTCTTCCTACGCTGCAAAAAATCAACTTTTATTGGTATAACTTGATCGTGACTTTTTTTCTTCTACTCTCTAATGTAGCCACCCTTTGGTGGCTAGTTTTTTGTTTTTTTTTAAAGTGCAGTTTAATTTTCATACAACATGTTTTGGCCCTTCTATGTTTAAAATCCACGCTATTGGTCAGATGAAGGGGAACATAATATGCTTGTGAACCGAGTCAATATGTGGAGGAACTCAACATGTGCTTGCATTAATAAGTGCCTCAATATTAAGTATTATTAGAGATTGTAGGTTGTTTCTATGGGTTTCTGTAATGTAGAAAGCACAATTTTTTTATTATTATTATTTTTTTTTAGTGTGAGCTCTTTTTTATTTGACAATAGTGTGACCTTTTTTTGTATTGCCAACCTCTCCACAATACCGTAATAATTATCGTATTGTGACCTTCATATTGTGATAATATCGTATCGTGATGTTTGGATATTGTTACATCCCTACCAGAGTGGACGTTAACGTCTTCATGCAAAAACTGGCCAACAAAATATATAGTTTGCAGTTAAAACAACAACAACAACAACAACAACAACAACGAACCAAAGATTGGTCTAAAGATTAGTCTGCCACCAAACTGGCATGTAATAGAAAACGCCCAGCATGGTGCAGCGCTGTTTTCAAAAATAGAGCCCTCAGTGTGTTTTTTCATGCAGTGACACCATACGACATGTACGAGACAGGCAGGCCAGCAGGATGCCTCAGCTCTGACCGCACACACAGTTTTCCAACGCTTACTCTGACAATCAATATAATTACTTACATAACGTTCTGGTTTGGACTGGAGGGGAGATTCCAGCTGACATGTGACAGGCTTTGAATGCGCTGACCTACTGTACATTTTTTTTCCCTTACACTCTTCCCAGTCAGGATGGTTGGTTTGATACTGTGATATCAATATATCGATATGCACACACTAGTCATTCAGCATTTATGTATTTAAACAAATAGAAATGTTATTTAGCAAATAAGAAGGTTCACTTCTAACTGTTTTGGATGGCTTACTCCCATTATGATGTCAATATGCTAGTCCACATCATAGCTGGTGACGTCCAATGCGCAACTCTGACATAGCCGGCACAAATGCGGGACCCAGCAAAGTGTGGTGTACTGTAGTGTTATTTTACACCACTCGAGAAAGGTGAGACAAGATGCCAAGTGTGTGTTAGCACAGTTTTACACTGTAACACAAGCTGTTTGTTCAAACACTTGAAGACGACATATCCCAGTTCCCGAGGGCCACAGTGAGCTCGAAAAAAAGAAGCTATACCAAAAGTCATGTCTTGTACAGCACTCTTGTCTTTGCATGACACACAGACATTAGATTTGGTTTCTATTCCTTTAATCCTTTAAGGTTATGATCACAACCTATTTTTAACACAACACATCAGGTAAGAAGGATAATTACATCTAGGTGGTGATTACTTAAAAGAGACGCAGATTCATTTTAGTAATGTTCACTCAATATTTTGCTCAAGTCCCTGGGAAATCATATATTTGTTTCTAAATACATTAGAGCTGTCAAAATTCAGCTAAGCGCTGAAAACCTGCAAAGCCTGAATTGTGGAGATAAAGCATTAAATAGTTTTTCACTATTTCTTTTGTCCTATTTTTCTTTAACTAGGTCGCAGTAATATACTTTGGCCCCTGGCATTTAGTCACTCCGTCCCCTACTAGGAACTTGTACTGCACAGTGACGTAGTTGGGTGACCATTCGCCACAGTCAGTTAATCACCGTACACTGTGTCTGTGGGCGGGTGTGGTAGGACAGACACTGTTAAGTCAGAAAGATCCAGAGAAAGGTGGGTCAATTCTGCTTTGTACATGTCGTAGCATGCAATTTTACATGGCATGGCATGGTGATCCATTCAAAACAAACCACAAAAAATATTGTGTCTTCACTGTGATACAAGTAGTTCTTATCTCTGCTGCACTTATACTGTATCTATGCTAACCACTTGTCCAATCTGCTACCTAATCTGGTATTTATATGGTATTATATTTTATCAATTGTTTTTAGGGTATGAAAATACCATCTCACATTTAGTAAGAAGACGCTTCCAATATTAGGAATCATACACTTCACAATGCAACTTGAGTGGGGCGAAAGTTTCCTGCCACATTAACCTGTCTGACACTGCACTACAATAAGCTGATTAAGTTGCGGCAAGTGTCCTATTTTAAATGTATTGCGCGATGTGCTTCTAAGTTGAAAGGGAATTTAACAACTCTTGACATTACATAATCCTGATTTACCCTGATACCCAAAGTGTATGCACCATAAATTATGTATTAGGACAATAAGAAATGTCATTTCAAGTTCATGGAATGTCTAGTTTGGTTATTCAGGAAGTTACAATGAGTCATATTTTTGGCTTCTCTAAATGAAACTTGCTCACGCTTGATCACAAGATACCAAACTCATATGGAGGAAGTATCCAAATCTTTACATGAAGGAAAATTCCCCCAAACCCATTGAGGAAAGTTACTCATCGGTGTAAAAGTTGAAGTTATAATGGCTTACATCCAACATTTAAACTGAATCATTTGAACTGATTTATTTGGTTGACTTTTTCTAACCTCTCTAAGTCATATCAAATCAAATGAAAAAAATAAATAAAACAATTTATTATGAATCCATACAATACAGAATTTCTGAATGCATTCCTTGCATGCCTAAGATGTTAAACTGCAAAGTAAAAACAGTGACATCTTGAGGCCATTCTCATTAAAGTCTGCAAGAATAGAGAACAAGCTATTGGCAGAAGTGCAGTTACTCAACTCAGCTCAGCTCAACTCAACTCAACTCAAGCTTATTTATGTAAGAGAATGTTCATATTTTTCTCTCCCACCGAATTGAAATATATATGCTTGTCTCCTCCCTGCTGGCACTCCATGTTCATAGTCTTGGTCTAATACTCTTTCTTATGACTTTTCTTATTTGCCTTTACATCTCCTTCTTGGTCTCCTGATGAAATCCACTCCTTCCTGCTACACAGGATATATAGTGGGTCATTTAAGGTAGACTGCCCTTGTGGTAGGACAATTCATGATTGTAGTTTAAGTCACAAAAATAAATAAATAAATAAATAAATAAATAAATAAATTTGTCTTTTTTTTAAAATTTTTCTTTGTCTTTTTGTTACTTTTCCCTATTCATTCCTAAAGAAGAAGCAGTTCCAAATATTGTTGTTTAGTAAAGAGGAATATAAGACGTATATGCACATTAAGCAAGACACCAGCATCATCACCCCACCCCCCATAGTTAAAACAGTGTTTCATTGTCTTTTATGTTTTACAATAACGTTGATCAACTTCTTTTTCCACTTACTGACATTTATGGTTGACGTGAATCAACTTCTTCATTAAGTGTTTTAATAGCTTTATATTTTTAAACACTGGTTAATTAAATTAAAAACTTATTTCAACACTTTTATGACAGTCAGGTCAATGGTTCAAGGTCAGTTAAAATGGCCACATGAATACAGTGGTGCCTTGAGATGCAAGTTTAGTTTGTTTCTGTGACAATGCTCCTAACTCAAAACACTTCTCAAATGTTCTCATTGAATGGAATGTAAAGAATCCACTCCTTATTCCCCCACCCTCAAATAAATAAATAAATAAATAAATAAATAATTGTAATGATACCTCGCCTACAACCCGAAGCCAGCTGGGATGGGCTCCAGCACCCTCGGGACCATTGTGAGGAATAAGTGGTTCAGAAAATGGATGGATGGATGTTGTAAAAAGAATGACACATATTGTCACATGGCATCAATTGAATGTCCATTATGCTGCTTTTTTCTGATATGCCCTCCCTGGCCACCTGGGGCAGTATAAACCAAACGGATATAAAGTTTATTGGGGCGGCTCAACTCCTCTCATCTCATCTGTATAGAACTCATACGAGTTGTTCTTCATAGAGGCTAAAGAATATATGACTTATCCACATTTACATGTACTGCTTCACTGTTTGTATTTAGCCCATTGCATGAAGAGTTATTGCAATGCAACACATTAATGCTATTATGAATTAGCATTGAGCTAGCAGACTGAAAGGCTAAGCTTTGTGGTTGTTTTAAATAGTTGACTACCACCACCACAGTGCTCGTATCAAGTCTGGGAAGTGGACCCACGCTGGTTGCACCGAAGTCAAGTGAATGTACCATTACATCATCAGTGATTTTTTAAAATAAATAATTAAATATTGTAAATAGATAAAAAGAATGATGCTTGAGGGAGTGGTGGATTATCTACATTGGTATGCAGGATTTATTTACCTGATTGCACACCACCAAAAACATTACCCCCTCGGTGTAAAAACAAACCAAAAAAGCCTGCCTTTTGAACAAGATAAGGCTTTGCTGATGAGATGTTTCTTTGACTTCATTTATGAGGCACAAAGAATGGAGAGATGTAGGACAAGCAGAGCGGGAGAGAGAAACAGAAGAAGAAAAAGTCCCCAGGATATAATAAGAGCGTAAAGGTCTGCCTGTAAAGGACTGGTGTGCCGCAAAAGAGGGCAGAATTACCCCCGCTGCGCTCTGGTGGCTCACCTGCTGCTTCCTGGCCTCCATCTACGGCCACTTGGTCAGACAAGCCACTGTCTTGAACAGAATTCACAATACTGCACATTGGAGAGAATGAGACATCAGACATGGAAACAACCAGTAAAATGTCACTGACATGCAGACTTGAGATGAAAATAAAGAATGAGAGACAGACGTCACGGTCCTTGAATTCAGACATGATTTCTACTAGGAAAACATCCTCCATTCTTATGTAATAATTAATTTATTTATTTAACTGCAGTTATTCTGAAGGTTCATTTTATAATTGGAGATTAATGTTAAGCAGTGGGAGTTTCCCCCAGGGAACAAAATCGCTAAAAACAAAAACAGTCATGAAAACTAATAAATAACATTCTGTGATGAAGTACATAACAACAGTAAATGCAATAATACGTCATAGAAAAGTAAACATACACGCAGTATATGTACTGTACATTGTACACATGCACTGTATAATACCTTGCTTGTTCACAAACTCGTGTGCCCACTGCAAATATGCTTTGATTGTAATTGCCAAGCATTTGTGCATGGACATTTGGGCTGTCATGTTCCATTGGATTCTTTAGCTTTATCTGACTCTAGATTAGCCCGAAGGAGAGGTGGTTACCTGCAAGCAACCTCGAGTCAAAGAGACAAGAGGACATGCATACACATGCAACATGTGAAAACACAGACAAACACACCCCCTCATGCATACACACACACTCATTCACACACCATCCCTTAATAATATAACAACGAGATAAAAAGGGCATGTCCCCCCTGATGTCTGACCCCCTGTTCCTTACAGAACCAATGGGGCATAAAACAGTTTAGCAACTGGTGGACACACCAAGCTTAGAGGATGGCCACACCTAGGATATAATGTGACAGTTAAGGAATTAGCTGCAGGCTAGCCACAAATGCTTGCAGCATGACTTTAAACTCCATACGTCACTGGAAAATGGTCCAGTGGAAATACTTGAGTGGATGAAAACTGCCTAGAACATTTCTTTTTTTAATGTATGTGGAGGAAATGGGAGAGAAAGGGAATGACCTGTGGTAAAGGATAACAGATAGCTTAAATATCTTTAAAGTCAAGTCTTTAGGCTTTCAAAATTGTAATCCTCTTATTTGTCAGTACAATATTGGTGACTATTTGAGCCAGGTCCAGTTTGACTCAGCAGATTGCGAAATTTATTCTCCCATGTGCTATAAGCTCTAATTTTAAAAGAGGTACTAAATATACAGACAGTTTCCAAGCCAAAACAGATCGAGCTGCGTCATTGTGACTGTCAGTGTGACTGTGACGCCTGAGGAAGTTGACGCATGGAACATTCCAGGAAGTAACCTTGTCAATGCTGCCATCTTCTGGACACTCATGGAGCAGAGGCGGTCTCCATGGTAACATCCGATGACACGCTTGAAGAATTTGATGTGCAAGTTGGTCAAGTGATCTTCACTTCGAAAAGAAATACACTACTACAACTACTACTATTACTACTACTGTACTACTAATACCTTGCTTAAAAAAAAAAAGTTACTTGGTCTGAGGAAATTTTCCAATATTTTGAGATAGGATACTTGAGTTTTCTTAAGCTGTAAGCCATAATCAGCAATATTAAAATAATAAAATAATAATAAAAGGCTTGCAATATTTCAGTTGATTTGTAATGAATCCAGAATGTATGACATTTCTGTTTTTGTTAATTGCATTACAGAAAATAAAGAACTTTATTACAATATTCTAATTTTCTGAGACAGTCCTGTATATAAAAAGCTAACTGAACTGAATGTTCTTTTAGTCATTTTTACATACAGTTGGAGCACAATTTCAAAATGTAAGTTTTCTGCTCTCTGTGGCGGTTTTCTCAATTCCATGAAATTATGTTACTGTATTCATTGTTTTGTTGCACACTTACACCAGTCTAAAATATTAAAGTGACATTGAGCAGCTAATATCTAAACCAGGGGAGATGTACTTCATGGACATACTGTACTCGAAAGAGGTTAATTGTACATTCTGCCATCTACAGGAAAAGCATTAGAACAAAGACAAATAATGAAGAAAGACACTATAGTGTAGTCAATCAAAACTAATATTTGGACCACTTTTGATTCATAAAATTGCCCTAAAAAAAATAAATAACGGCAAATTTTTGATTCTTCTAATTTCTTTCTTTCTTTTTTTTTTTTAAGAGCTCAGAATAGTTCATTCGGTAGTCTTACCGATTCAACGTCTTATCATCATTGCTCTTTTTTTTTGTGTGTGTGTGTGTGTGTGTGTGTATGTGTGCGTGCGTTTGCGTGTGTGCGTTTGCGTGTGTGCGTTTGCGTGCGTGCGTGTGCGTGCAAATACGTATAAATTTATACTCATTAATTCACCTAAAGCCTTATAAATATCCCATTACCCTTCGCCTTAACCAGGTACTTCAGAATCTTGCCAGAGTCGTGAGGTTCAAATGGTCAGGAGAAAAAATAAAGAGAAAAAAAATAAAGATAAATCAAAGTGAAATCCAGCACCGACCAAACACTTCCTGCCTTCCCCATGGTTACAAAATTAAAGTCTTACGCCAACCCCGGAAGCCTCTAAATTCCAGCAAATTAGCGAGATCTTAAGAGACCAGAGGAAAAACTAAAGAGAGGAAGGAGGGAAGGATCGATGAGGTAGAGTGAGATCCATAGAAGCCAGTACATCCAATCCATCAAAGTGAAATCCAGCACCAACCAAACCCCTCCTGCGTGGTTACAAAACCAGAGTCTTATGCCAACCCCAGAAACCTCAAACTTCCAATAAATTGAGATCTCAAGTGACCAGAGGAAAAACTAAAGAGAGGAAGGAGGGAAGTATAGATAAAGCAAAGTGAGATCCACAGACACCAGCACCCACTGATTCAAGGGGCTGTGGGAGGGAGAGGCAACTTCTGTTTGAGTTTCAGTAGATGCTGGCGCGATGGATCTGGCATGCATAAGGACCACCACCAAAGAAAGAAGCCGTCAACCGCGGTCCAGAAAAGCGAAAATAGCCAAGAATTCCTTTGTTGTAAACATTGTCAGTATAGTTAGGTTAGGCAGAGACACCCGTTCCAACTTATTTTTACTTGTTACAGTTTTTTTTTTTTTTTTTAATATAGAACCGAGTTGATGCTCTGTAAACAAACATCATAAACTGACAAATATATATTCAAGTATGACATGATTTGTGTGTCTTTGTGCTTGCGTGCGTTGACATGTAATTTCCGAACTTAGCCAGTAGGTAGCGCAACTACACTTTAATTGTGCTTCTCTCTGTCGACCTGTAGTGGAATATCAACCAAGGAGACGTCTGGTGAAACACATTGCAGTTGTATACAACAACCTTGCATTTCTTTTTTAATTTATTTATTTTTTGAAGGTCAACATGACAAAAATGGCATGACAAAATTGTATTGGAGGAAAAAAAATCGCACTGTATTTCTTGCCTCGGTAGCCTTTGCAACCTTTGGCAACAAGGTTACTGTACACGCATCAATTTCTTCCATTATATTGTTAGCTACATTTTGTAGTTCATGTACCCTGCATGGCATCTCATTTGTGAGTGTGAGTGAAGTTGGCCATTATGCAAGTGGACATTGTGTCTGCCGGCACTCTGTGCGTGTGGGTGTGTATGTGTATACTGCTGTGTTCCAGCTGTCTGAGTGGATAATGCTCAACGGGCACACGCAATCTCAACATGAAATGGCCATGGGGACGTGCTATAAATGAGGGTCTCTGTAAGCCTTGAGAAGAGAGCACGTGCATTAAGAACAACATTGTATCTGCGTTTCAAACGTTTCATCCTCATTTTTTTTTTTTCAATTCACCACAAAGAGCTATATAAATACTCTGTCATGAAGTGGTAAATGTCGAACCAATTTGTAGAACGAGCATGGAATATGTATAGTCAACACTACATTTGACCTTTCACTTACTGATATTTTCTAAAGCAATATCGCAATGACGTTAAATTGCGTTTTGAATTCAATGAATGGGGGAGGAATGGCTGCTGAGAATCTTAATCATGCTATGTAAAATAATTTTATGACACCAACAGCATCATGAAATTCTGACATACATGGATAAAATAGTACACTACCAACATTTGCATCCAACAATTTCCTTTCACTTACCCTGTTCAGGGTTAAAAGCTGAGCTGGATTCCAGCAGACTTTTGGCACACAGAATCTTCATGTAAACTAATATATATGTTTTTGGAATATGACAGGTAGAGAACATGCAAACTCCAGAGCTCAGCCAAGAGCCAGTCAAATGCTGCCTATCAATGTTTCCCATATTTTACATGTCAAATAATTTAGATGTGAAGTATATAGGGCCAAAGCCAAAACACAGCTTTAAGCTAAGTGCAGAGTAATATCCAATTAAATTTCCTGCAGTGTCAACTACAAAAAAAGCTATCCAACATTACACTTACTTACTCAGTCCTGACTCTATGTTAAGGTGACAGCTGAAATGCTGATTTTATTACGGAAAATCACTTACTCGCATCAAGCCCAATTTTTAATAAGGGCATTGAAGTGACAAGTAAATCTTATCTTTCTCAAACCTTTGTGGAAAACTGAGTCGAGATAGAAAGGTGCTTCATTTTAAACACACTGAAATTCAACTCTAACCAAACCAATAACCAAAGTCATTGCTGACGTCTTTAGTGTGAAACATTTGCAGGATGGTTAACTTCATTGACCTGTCACTCGAAATGCTGCTGCTTTACAGGATTATGGGTAACCCTTCTGTTTTCATATCTCAGGGCAGTATGGCTCAGTGGTAGAGTCGTCATCTCTCAACCGGGAAGTTGTGGGTTTGATTCTTGTGACCATGTCAAATCGTCCTTGAGTAAGACGGTAACGCAGGGGTCACCAAACCTCTGGGCCTGTTCTAAAAATAGCTTAACAGTGATGTGACATTTTGTTTTTCTAGTTGTTGTAAAAGTGATCGAAAATGTGAACCCCAGCATATAAAATAAAATTGCTGCCTATTGATATTTGTTTCCTATTGCGAGAAAGCAATCCAACAAACTCAGGATTCTCTTGTAAAATCAAAACAGATAGGCCTAAATGCTGAATAATTCGTACTATAGGCCTACTATTCACACTCCTGCACACTGTAACAGAAGTTAATTTATTTCCAGGTCTTGTTCAATTGAGCCTGTTTGATTTTCCAGTTATAAATCTGTTTTAACAATCACCCAAGCACTTACTGTGGTGTGAAACATGCTAGCTGTAAATGGCGTCAATTTTATGTTAGCTTAGCATTTAGCCTGGCTTTTCCATCTTTTTTTCATCATCCAATCATGAGTAAGACACTTGTCAGAAAATTTGCTTATTCGCTGGCCACACCGGTGATCTACTGTCTTAGAATCGACTCCACAGCATGTTTAGGCACTTGTAGCCAGCCGAAGCTGTTGTTAGCTAGCTTCTTCTGTGTTAGTAGCACAAAGCTTCCCTCAAACTCTTGACTTCCCGCACTAGGTGATGTGAGCCCAGGAAAGCTTTTTTTGGATCAATCTTGGCAGATCTTCCTTCTACTTTCTTTTGACTGTTGTGATGGTGTTTGAGTCTCAATTTTGCTATTAATGAGGCGCAAAATATCAATTTTGACCTACAAACTACGACGCAAAACTGCTTATTTCGATCCTTGTAAACCACTACTGTCATGTCTGGGTCACGCCAAGGTTAAGTTTGGGTCATGACCGTGAGGTCAAGTGTCTGTTGTGAACTGATGTAATCGGCATCCAGTTTCAACTGGTTTAAGCTATGTGATGTTATGAGGTATGTGATGTCAAGAATCTTTAATCTCTTTTTCTGGTCAACAGCCAATCAGATAATTCCATGTCAGTCCTGTTACCCACATGTTTAGCCACAGCCTGTCTGTCTATTTAAGCCTAAACGAGAAGTGTGTGTTTGTCAGATTATTAAATCTGTTCCTCGGTGCACCTTACAGCCCAAGTTAGCTTTGGGTCTAGATGTTATGCGGAGGAAAAAAAAAAAAAAAAAAAAAACAAAAAAAATCTTGTTTGTGTCTGCGTATTTTGTGATCCAACCCCAGAACATAACAACTACAATAGAAAGGTCCAATTGCTTTGTTTTGGAAACACTAAAAGCACATCAGTTTCATTTTTCATTTATTTCATTCATCGTGTATAGGATCTCTGCCAGTTGTAAATGGCATGGATATTATGGGAACACGCAGGCACTCGTTTACATGTACTGACACTTCGGTGTCTAAAGCCTCGCCCTCCGGCGCCTCCCCCCAGCACTCTCCTCTTCGCAACAAGCTGTTTCGTCCTCTCCTCCGCAGCAAAGAAGTCTGTGGTCGCCCTAAAGAATTCCAAAAGAGCCCGGTGGCTCCAGTTGGTCCCACGGATCTCCGTCACACTGCTCGGTGCCGCCGCTGGGTTAGCTGGCCCAGTAGAACTTCCTTCGCATTGCGTGGAAAAACCACAATGGCCGCCTCGGTTTGTTAGAAGGAGAAAAAAATGTGGGTTGCTCTCAAAAAGTTCCCAAGGTACTGTGGACTGGGTATTTCCCCGGACAGGGTCATCCTGAGCGCATACACTCAGGACTGGGATGGCCACTTCATCCACATCTCTTAAGGGTTCATTGCGTTCCCAGTAAGCTTCCCAGGAAGCAGAAGTGCTGCCACTGGTCCCAGTTGGTGTTGGCGATTTACAGCCCACCTGTTCACTTTGACAGAACAGAACTTCCTCCAGGCTACGTAGGGAAGTGGTAGAAAAGAGGGCGTCCGTATGTATGGTAGCACTCAACGACGTCCTGTATCTAAGCACAGATACACAAAAAGACAAATAAAGAAAAAGCAGAAGCTCAATAGCATGCCTCTCATTATTGCTAACAGCCAGTGAGTGGAGAAGTGATTCTTTTGTCACGATGTCTCTCAGAATCAATCAGTTGCCACGGTAACGTAAACATCCTAAATTGTTTGTGCTTTGCTGTGCAGTGGTTAGTCAATACAGTTAAGTATTTGGAAAGTGGATTTTTTTTTTTTATTTTGTCTTCAAATACCACCAGGGTAGATTGGAAATAAAATAATGCTAAAATGCGATAAAAGTGTAAACAGGTTTTTGTTTTTTGTTTTTTTAATAAAGAAATTTAATATTTAAGTCACCTTTAGTTTTCTGAAGTGTAAATCCTTAGTGTTTTTACACAGAGTCACCATACTGCAGAAGACAACTGGACACTTTTTGAATGTCAAAACATTTTTTCATTGACCAAATCAAAAGGTCTGATCTCAGCCCAACAAACAGCAAGCTATGTGGAGTGCAATTGGCTTTGCACTTGTTGAAGATGAAAATGAGGGCAGGGGACACACAAAAAAACAGCAGCAAATTTTGGTGGCGGCAGTGAGGGTCTGGGGGGGAAAAAAAATTCAAAAAATCATCTCCGTGAAGGAAAGTTAGGATTTGGTGAAATATGTGGCACTGGCACCAATTAAAAATTAGGGTTTTTATCAACAATGATTGATAAATTTTCCAAATACTATTGAGCTGCTAAAAAAAGTGTGTTGTCCATGCTGATTATTTTTACTTGAAATCCACTGTAGCAGTACATTCAGGAAAATATTGTCCAATGTTGTACATCTGCTTGTCTTAATACAGTATATTATAATTTATGTTGACCCCCCCTCCCCAACATACAGAGCAAAACGCACAAGTGAACGCAACATTGACGGACCCCCTCATGAAATTCATGCTGAATTTGCTGTTTCATATTTAATCACCCGATATCGTTCAGTGTATTTGACAAATTCACTATCTTGTTGAGTTTAGTTAATGCTGTGGTTTAAAAAATAAAAAATAAATAAAATACTGCAAACTTCAGCGCTATATTTTAATTTTCTGTCTCATTTAATCCTTACTGCTGCCAACACAAGACCATCTAATATCCTGCCTGCCCTACGCATTATTGATTTTTGTCTGACATCATTATATTAGCTTCCCACAAATAGGTTTGCATTGGGATTTGTGTTCTAAAAAATAAATAAAAAATGTTCTGCTACAACACATACTGTGGGAAGTACTACACTATGCAGAAAACACAATTTTCTGAGTAAATGATACACTATTCTATACATTAAATCTGAGTACAGGCTCAGGTGGGATTGTTAGCAACGCTGTCAAGTAGGAATGGAATTGTTTTTGAATGATTGTGTGGATGGATGGATTAAACCCAAATGATCTATTACTTCTTGAGATGAATGATTGTAGCAAAAAAAAAAAAAGCACACATTTTTACCAGCTAAAAATGCATGAAGTGCCTCTCGCTGTTCAACAAGAAAACGGTGAGTAATTCTGCAAGAACAAAATTAATTGCAGCGGCCATTCGTCCATATTAGGTTGTCCTCTCCTCTGACTCTGGCCTAGTCACCATTCTCATCCTGCGAGATCTCTCTGCCGCCTTCGACACATTTAATCATTCCATTCTGCTTTAGCGTCTGAAATCGTTTATCTACATCACGGATGACGCCCTCACCTGGCTGACAATCATACTTCTTAGACTGAAAACAGTTCATTTGTATCAATATCTCCTCCTCCTCTATTGGCCCACCTGTCCCAAAGGTGTCCCTCAGGGCTCGGTACTTGGCCCTCTCGTCTTCATCCTTCCTCACAGTCAGATTATCCATCACCATGGCCTCTATTTTCACTGTTATGCCACTGATCATCAGGCCCAATCCACCTCTTTCTGATATTATCTCCTGGATGCAAACAAACTTTCTCAAACTTCACGGTACCAAAACTGACATTATCATAATAGGTCTCAAATGCCTCACCTCACCAACTCTAGACTTTTGCCTCTCCTTTGACAACTCTTCCCTCTCACCCCCACCCCACTACCGGATCCTTGCCAGTTCCCTCTTCACCAATACCTGTTACCGTGACCACATCACCCACCCTCCAGAACCGTCTCCGGCGTCCAATTCCTAGCCGCATCCAATTCAAAATTCTCAGACTCACCCATAGTAAAGCCCTCCATCACCAGGTCCTCACCTACTTACTTATTGATTAATATTACATTTGTGGAATATGAGTTATGAAGCCAAATCCAGACTTTTTTTTTTTTTTTTATCCATCTCTGGGGGCGGCCATTTTGCCACTTCCTGTCGACTGAAGATGACATGACATCAATGTTGTTCAATGCTCAGGCAACGACCAATCACAGCTCACCTGTTTTCTGAAGCTGAGCTGCGATTGGTTGCTACCTGAAGCCTGCGCATCATTGATGTCATCTTCAGTTGACAGCAAGCTGCCCCCTGAGATGGATAAACACAGCTGGATTTTGCTGCTTAACTCATATTCCACTAACGCAATATTAACCACATTTAGACTAGTGGGGCTGAATAGACATGTCACAAAAAATAAAAATAAAAATAAAAAAATAGGTTGACTTTTTAAAGGAGAAAAAAAAAAAACTGTTGACTTCTCACCACGTTCCCACTTCATACCTGCTGAGGCACATTTTCTGGTACAGCACCAAGGCCCATTGCATGGGCCAGCAGAGGCCATTCTCAAACCAGCTCTGGCAGCGAAAGACAGGCGACAGGCAGACGGCCGCCGTCATGTAGCTGGATGAGCCACACTCCCCCAGGTAAGAGAGGAGGAGGCCGGAGCCTGTACTCTCGCTCACTGCATACAGTTTGCCGGCAGGCTGGCGGTAGCGGATGTAGCGCACGGCCTCTCGCAGGTCTGCGGGGTCTCCAAACTGTTGCAGTTTGACAGTGGTGAGCGGAGCGCCGTTGTGGCTGCGGCGGTTGAAGACTGCAGGGAGGTATCCATGGGAAAGGGCTGTTTCACACAACTGTGGGAGGAAATAAACAGAGACAAATGTGTCTGTTATCTCCACAGGTTACAGAACGCTATGATGGAAACTTTGCAAGAATATAAACAGCATCCACTGCAATGACCGCTCATCTTACCCTTTTACCTTCAGAATATAGTACATATGTGATTAGCCTGTGGTGCCAGAAGTTGTTATTGAACGTTGTTGGCAGGTGGCCATTGTACTGGCCAGGAATTGAACCCACTCCATCTGCACGAAACGCAGCAGCACGTTGAATGTAAATCAACAATAAAATAAGCTTTTACAACTGAGTCTCCCTCCATCTTACTAAATGTGTTTTCTATTATAGTCCCATGGCTCATTTCAAATTGAATGGAAAAAAGTTGGCCACAATAAAAGTTCATGATGATGAAGTGTCGCTAACTTAAAATGTTGAATTTATCAGCAAATGTTCATTTTCATCACCGTGAATTGCCCATATAATACAAGCCAAATATGAAAGGTCATCTGGAGCTTATCAGGAGCCCGGATATTGCCTTTTGACAATTGGCTTTAAACTTGACAATGGACAGACGTGAAGGTCGACCCTGACATTGTTATCACGCAAACTCATTGTTATCATTGCAAGCATATGCTCAAAGTAAACCAACCACAGAGGGAAATTGTGCATACAGTCTACCATACAGGAAGGACAATTAGATTAACTGTGGTCAGTGAAATTCTCGGTTTCAAATTGTCACTCCACCATGTACAAAAAGCAAAGAGTTAAACTCTTAAGTTCAATGTGATATAGTAAGATTTCACATTAAACAGTAACAGAGTTAGAATTCTGAAGAGAGGAGGCTCTGCTTCATTTCTCAGGTAAGATTAATACACTACATTTATAGTGAATATAGAAAAATTACAAGATTTCACTGCTCACTTAAATGTCGACATAAATGATAGAACACAGACATCGCTACATGAGTACACCCTCTTGATTGGCAAAGTTACATTCACTCTACAGGTATATCGACAGCAAGCTCTTCATGATACTTAATGGAATATCTGCCTGGAAAAGAAGAGTCGACGTGAACTGGTAACAGAAATAAGAAACACCACTCTGCATACTGCATGCTTGATATGACCTTTTTTGACTTGCTCTACTTGTCTTTATAATGCCATTAAATGTGCAAAGAATGCTGACTAGTTTTCTTGCAGGTTTTATTTGCAATAAGCTGTGTTGGTAATGATAAGTAATTGTCAATATAGTTTAGATATTGAAATTGTCAATATTTTTATGATAATTGCTACTGGCTCTGCCTCAGTGGTCTGATTGTTCAAGTCTGAGCTTGTGTAGACTAAAATGATGACGGGCAGCTTTTCCAACAGTTTGCAGGCAGAACTGTTTGTCAGCTGAGTGATAAATTCCTTAAGTGAGGACTCCAAGACTACCTCTCGAAGATAACATTAGCTGATTAAACTATAAAAGATTGTATCCACTCCTCCAAAAAACAAACAAAAACAAAACAGAGGATTTTCTTATTCTGGTCAATAGTCATTTTGATTATTTCCTAAAACAAAGTACACTGTACAGTAAAGCCATCCATCCATTTTCTTGACTGCTTATTCCTCACAAGGGTCGTGGGGGTGCTGGAGCCCATCTCAGCTGGCTTTGGGCAGTAGGCGGGGTACTGAACCGGTTGCCAGTCAATCGCAGGGCACACAGAGAGGGACAACCATCCACACACACACACAAGCACACCTAGGGACAATTTGAAGCACCCAATTAACCTGCCATGCATGTCTTTGAAACGTGGGAGTACCCGGAGGAGACCCACGCGGGCACGGGGAGAACATGCAAACTCCACCCAGGAAGGCCGGAGCCTGTTATTCCTGTTATTGTTATTACTGCTACCAAATATCTTTTCTTGGGATCAGTAAAGCATCAACCAAGCTGATAACCAAACATTATGTAGTTAATTGTCATGATTGATGTACTCTGAGTATAGTTCATAGTGTGCCTCATTTACTTATAAGTGGTGTATGTCCCTTGTGGTGCCTCATCCTCAAAAAATATCAAGTCTACCATGGAAATGGTACACAGAATGAACAAAACACACACCATTGCCTGGATTCTTCTCTTTACGTTGTTTCCAGCATTTTTCACTCCTCCGTCATTGTTTTAATCTGGTTACTGCTGCTCCACTATTTGACATTTGCATTGAGCGCACACGGTATAAAACTGTAATGAGCTCGCACCGTGTCAAGAGTCCAAATTGTGCACAGCATTCACTCGACGCAATGCTGTCCTTCCCGTGGAGCCCTCAAGTCAAGTGATGCTTTAGATTGACTCATTCAATTACCTCAGTCAGTGTATTGGGAGAACAGTAACACTGACTGACACTGCCTCAGCATCTACTCTATTCTATTTCACACTAGAGCTTTTAAATAGTGGGAATAAATGACATTGATACGGCATCAAAACACCGAGCCGTGTCCATTTTTAAAAAGTGCAACTCTCTGATGACAAAAGTAGAACAAATCTGTAGATGCACAAGCCGCACTGTAATTTTTTTTTTCCCATAATGCACTTGCTGGCTACTTCATCAGCTGTCCAATTAAATTAAACTGTCAACAATCAGTCATACTTTCACAGTTGATGACGCCAATTTATTGTGTACCGATGTATCTAAAATTAGACTCTATGAGAGCCAGTTCCAAAATTTCACAATGATAATGCTCAGTGCTGATGCTGTTAAATCAATAGCTCTCTGCGGGTCTAATTAAAAGACATTATTGATGTTTTAAAGTAGAATATTAGTCTTGTGTTGCACTTACACTGTGCAGATGTGCCTAAAAAACATTGCCAAATGACAATCTTTTATAAAAAGGTGTCATCCACAACATGATCTTCAAGTATTCAATAGCAAGTGCAGCACACACTTTTTGCAGACTCTTCTTTGTTGTCACTGATCGCAACATTAGAAAGAGCAGCAACTTATGAGTTCAATTCAAAAGCTGTGTCAAGAATTCTTTAATCATAAATATTAATCCAGTAATCATTTAACATCATTAGGTCTACAGAGATGTAATATTTATTTTTTTAAATACATTATTGCATAACTTGTTCCAAATAAAATTAGTCTATTTTTAAAAGGTCAAAAGGCATACCCTGTATATTATCTTTTCTTTTTCCACACCAAAATATGTGGCACAGCAGCACAGGATGCTTTATGGAATTAAGACGAGTTTTGACTGACAAAATCACAATCATAGTTAATTTAGTTTTATTGTGGCTGCACTGCACTTAAGTTGGTCACATTATTTAGCATCATAAGGGGCAAAATATTAGAAATCGTTCTCAACATAATGCAGTAGAGTTCTATGTAATCTATATCACTGCACAATCATATTAATGTCCCTAAACATCATCTATTTATTGTATGTTAGCCTGTGCATCCAGATGTACTTTGTTAAGTCTCCTCATCTCCACTTTACCTGCAGCACATTTCTGGTGATCTTGCCGAAAGAATTGGGGATGATGAGAAGAACCGGGCTGGTGGAGTGGCTGGAAGTCCTGCGCCTCTTCTGGTGGGAAGGAAAAGCCCAGTCCAAAGCTACCAGTCCATCGTCGCTCAGCTGTAGGTTGTCCCGCACAAAGTGGACCGGGCTGCGGTAGGACCAGCACGCCTCGTACAAGCTCTGCAGGACGGCATTGGCCCGCCACGTCCAGCCGACACACGGCGAGTAGTTGCTGAAAGTGGCGCAGTTCTTCAAGAGATAGTTGGCCAGGGCGGAAGGTTTGCAGATGAGCTCCACGCTGCGCATGTGGTGGTCGTCTTTCAGTGGACTGTCCGGTTCTTTCGGTGCACGCTTCTCGGTGTCAGAAACTTTGGAGCTGGACCAGAGTATTGCCACCAGAACCGCAGCGCACAAGACCACGAGCCATTCCAGCATGGTCACAATAAGTGCAGCGCGGACGCTTTAATCAGCGGGACACTTGTGCACAATTAAAACTAATTTGTCTTAAATCCGCGTCCCACTCCACAGCAAATGTGCGTGGCTGCTTTCCTCCAGCGTAATAGAGCCACGCGCAAAAAACACAAAATCTTTTTTTTTTTTTTCGCTCATAAAATACGTTCATCATGTCTCAGCAGAGTCCACGCGTCTGTACCCAAACAGAAAGTGCGAAAGTGTCTGCAAAAGCTGAATGGAAACACCTCCCTTCACGTCCGACCCCTCCCACCGTGATGGGCAGGTGCACGAAGCAGGCACTCAAGTAGCTTGCAGAACACATTATTCGTATTTTTGAATATACAGTAACATACTCAATTATTTATTTTTATTACATTGATACAACATCTGATAATACAAATAAATAAATAAATATAAACAACCAATATCCAACCCTCCATTCTCTATGCCAGTGTTGTTCAAGTACCCCTATCCAACCTGTTTTCTAGGTGGGGGTCAAAAAAATCGATTCGGATATATATCGTTCCGAGCCTCATTACAATACACGTTTCGATACGCAGGCGTCAGAATCGATATTGCTCGTTAACTTTAAATAGGCAGTTAACGTTTGCCTTTGCAGCTTGCATCGTACCTAAGAAATAAAGACCATCAGCGTCTTTGAAGTTAATTGCCTTCAATTAATGCAAAATTAGCTCACCAGTGATTGGACACTGTGTCTTGCTAAGAAAATTTAAAGTAGAGGAAGAATATCAACATTTATTTACTTCTAAACTTAATATGGCACGTGTCTTAATGCACCAATTTTCTTATATTTTGTCTAAAAAACAAAATAGAATGTGTTACATGAAAAAAATGCTGTTTTTATTTCCCAAAATATTTCAAATAAGCACATTTTAGAGCTGTAATTTTAATACTTTTATATTTTTATTCATATTGGCTCATGCCTATTAATAAATTTTCCCGGTGTGTCTGTGAAAACTGCTCCTTGCTCTGCAGTGTGTACATATTTAGAACAAGCATGCCGCTTGGTGGTAAACCAGAAGAGCTACTAACAAAAACATTTTTGTCATCCAGCATAATAAACATGTCCTTTAGGTTCGACCTTTATGTATGACTCTTATTATAAAATGCAAGTAAATGAATGTGAAATATCGGGATACGTATCGTCTTGAAGATCAAGTATTGGGATACATATGTGTCGCGATGCGTATCGTATCATGACCCCTGTATCGTGATACGTATCGTATCGTGAGGTTGGCGGAAATACCCAGCCCGACTGTTTTCCCATGTCTCCATCAGCCAACACAGCTGACGATCGTTATCAGACTTCATGCAGAGCTTGCTGATTAGTTGATCGTTTGAAATACCCGTGTTGGCTGAGGGAGACATGTAAAACAGGCTGAATAGGGGAACGCGAGGAGCGGTTGTAAGAACCACTGCTCGATGCCACTTATCCTGGTATGATGGACGCTTGCCAATTGCAGGGCACAAACAGAGATGGGCATGTCAATGAATTTTGAGCGACCGTCATTCGGCAATCGTCAACAGACGGGACAGCTTCCCGCCATCATCAATCCGTCAATATTACAAGTTAAACCAAACCATAATTGTAAGTCTATCAATGTTATTTCAACCAGGCTTCCATCATTGCTAAATTACAGCCACTATTTGGGACAGTATTTTAGGCCCATTTTCATGGACACAGTCTGTCAATCAATTGTAAGTCCATCAACGTTATTTTAACCACTTCCGACCGTCATGCTAAATTACAATTTGTCACCACTATTTTCCGCTTGATGTTATGTTACTTTTTTCGTCACTAATAGACGACCCCATAGCTGTTCAATAACCTGCCTGACGTAAAACGTATAAGACCCCAGTTTCCGCTTTTTTTTTTTATGTTTAATATAGTCTATAGAGTAGAGATTCTGATTCATTGGCAAAAATTAAGGTTTTGTAATAATCTCGTTTTGTCATCCAATTGAGGTGGTGCGATTTTATTTTTAGTTGATTTCGTTTGTGTCTTGTTTCTGAATTCCTGTCGCTGTTGTTGCTGTACAAGGGCAGATCGAGATGCTGTCAGTCATTAGTTGGTCTTTCAAACAGCCAAGTGTGATCAATGCCATTTTTATTGGGGTTTGAGACGCAAATAAATTCAAACTAACAACCCTATAAAAAAATAAAAAATGCGTGCATTTACTACAAAGTGACTATGAGTCATTGTTTCTTCCTGTTTCTCTCTATTATCAGAGGGTAATTTACTTCCTTTTAAATTAATTATTATTTGATAAGGAATGAGAGTGAGTTTGTGATTTGTTTTATTATTATTTTTTATTGTTTTATGGTGAGACCCATGTGATTT
Organism: Festucalex cinctus; assembly: GCF_051991245.1. Taxonomy (NCBI): domain Eukaryota; kingdom Metazoa; phylum Chordata; class Actinopteri; order Syngnathiformes; family Syngnathidae; genus Festucalex; species Festucalex cinctus. The sequence continues at coordinate 16,883,237 of NC_135423.1, forward strand.
TATTTGTTGTGTATAACAGCTTTAATAGATGAGGTGTGTGGAATCAAATGGACTGTAAATCATTTTTATGAATGGTGCAGCGAATATAGACAACAGTGTAGATATTAATCAAAAGAATTTATCTGGTTTAAACGACACAAATGTAATATGTTTATTATAGACAGTTAACAAAAATGTCAATTGAAGTCTACCAACAAATATTTAGGATACAGAAAAACAATGGTTAAAAGGGTATTAACAAATTGACTCAAGGGCAGAAGAGTTTAAAAAGTTTTTTAACTTACCTAAGCCCACATTGGTAATTTTTGAGTAGCAATATTTGGCAAAATACAGTATAACTAGAGTATGCACACTATTGTCCAAGTTTACCTTTGACATTCATCTCCAATTGAATTAATCTACTCAGACAGGAAAACAACAAAAGAGTCACATTATTGAGATATGAGAAGAGATTTATGCTAGCATTTGTCAAGAGCAAACTTCAGCACGTGAGTGGTAATAAGACTATATAGCACATAGTGTGTGGTCAATAACAGAATAGTAAATGATTGATCTGATGCAAGAAAAATGGGAAGAAGGGATGACTTCACAGTCAATGACCCCAGATGACAAACACCCTGTATGTTGCCATACTGGTATTAAAATCAAATGAAAAACTTTATAGAAAAGTAGAGGAATTTCCACACCTCTGTTGCAACCCCAAAAAAAACCCCTCAGTGAGACAGAGTAAAAAAATAATGCATTAATTATTAATCAGTGGCTCGGCAAAAAGAAAGCATGAAATCTCATGGTCCTTTTTTGACTTTCTCATTTCATTTGCTTGAATACACTAATTCGGTTTCTGGAGTTTCTGCCATCACATGTGAAGTTTCACAACCTAGTAGAATTTTTATGAGCAGCCTGTTTAAGAAAATGTCTTTAGGAAAGCCACCCAAATTTGGCTCAACTATTTTGTCACAATGGGGGTAACTTAAGTAATACTGACTGCAGACCTGGTTCCCCCAAGCATGACTTTTCTTTACCTGGACAGAGAGCCTCCATTTCTCTCTCTCTCTCTCTGGCAACGGCGCCGGACTTCACGGAAACCTTATCATGTTGTGAGCTCACTGTGCGTGTGTTTGTTATTGTTGTTATATCAGCGGCCAAGAGTGACATCACAGCAGGGCCGTAACCCAGGCAACTTTTTAATTGAGGTCCAGGGCCATAAATGGAGTTTGTTGAGAGTTGAACGCACAGCATTTCTTCCATTATTATTTTAGTTTTTGTTATGTGTCAGACATTATAAATTGTAGCCATTCACATGCATAGCCTACAGAACTTAATGTCTACTATATGAGGGTGAACAAAAGGTCCAACTTCATAACTGGCACCAGCCTTAGATCACACCTTTACCTGTAGAAGGCTCCATTTTAATGGTGAATTTAAACACCTGATTTGTGTCTCTGTTGTTGATCGCTCTCTCACTCCTCTTTTCCTCCCCCCCACTGTCACCATGGCGCTGCCTCACAAGCTTTCAGCAAACAGGAACTGTGCCAAGGCTTTTTACAAATTGCTGCAATTCATGTGAACAATATATTTGCACATTTTGTGGCTATGAGTGGCTCGATCGGTTAACTTTGCCTGAAAATCACAACATTTTTGACATTCGTGCGTTTTTCCGGTGGACAAGGCGAGCTATGACGTATTCACAATGTAGTCATGATCCAACAGATGTGTCCACCTATCATTTATTAGGCCGAATATTCACTACAGCCTGTGAGGAACTTTGTACTGTGGACTAATTTAATGCACACTTTTTCACTACATGACTTCAGAACATTAATGTCCTTTACCTGTGCTAATGTTGTCTAGATCCGTGTTTAACAACATTTATTGAGCAGAAATTTTTTTGAGAAAAATCTGACAGTTTGCCACCAAGAAAAACTATGACAAAATGTATCCCTATTCATTTTGCTCACTAGTAAACCTACTGTATGTATTGAATGTGAAAAAAATCAATTCAATTCACTTGTAAACTGGTGAAGTTCACTAACACCAACAAGGTGGCCTCTATATTACATGGCGCTGGCATACATAGATGAATAAATATATATGTAAAAAAGAAAAAAAATATGATGATTTCCAATGGCACCCACCAGTGTTAATTTTATCCACCATTTTTAAATTTAGTCTCAGTTTTAGTCCAGTTTCATTCACACTTGTTAGTTTTTATTATAGTTAGTCAACCCCATCCCATTTTAATTTAGTCAGTTTTTTGTCGACTGTTAGTCTCGCATTTTTGTCTTTATTTTAGTCCAAGAAAACAATTTTATTCGTCAAATTTAGTCAACAAAAACTGTCAAAATTTTAATCTAGTTTTTGTCAGGACAATAATTTAACCCCTGTATTATTTTTGTCAACAGATTATGTTGAACATTTGGGATCTAAAACTGTTTGCCATAACATTTTTCTCATCTTTTTGATGAAAAACAACTTGATACACAATTACAGTATATCAACAAGTGGCTACTATGGTTCCATTGTTACGAATTGAGGTGTGGTGGTGGACCCAGGTGCAGGGAAACAGGGCGAGGAAGCAGAGGTGCAATAAAAAGGGATTTAATTAAAAAAAACAAGGAGGTAAACAAGGATCTAACTGAGAAAAGCAATGACATCCAAAAAACAAGCAAGGCAAACCATGGGGGGAACTTCAGGACAAAAAACGGGCAGCATGACGTAAGGGAAACACAACAATGAATCGACACAGACCGCCGGAAGACAAGAAACTAAATACACATACTAATTGACACAACGAGACACAGCTGGGCAAGACACAAGTGGCAGAGGGTGCTGATTGGTTGACACATGAGTAAGGGCAGGCAAACACAGGTGGACATGACAATGCTTAACAAGACTAGGGAGCACAAAAAGGACAAAACACAGATCATGACTGAACTTAAAAAAACATGAGGACAAAATCAAACTAAAACAAAATTAAACCCAAGTCATGACAAAAGCAACAAAATCAACCCAAACCCAACCCAAAACATGACATCCATGATATGAGCTAGTAAGTTAGCCAGCATTAGTTAGCTGTCAGATTAATATTATTGTTGGAAGATTACAGCCGTTGAATTAATGTTACGTTATAACTATAATGAACTTTTTTTTAAATGTATTTTAAACCTTTTCATTGTGAATTTGTCGATGAAAACGCATACTGATTTAGTCCCAGTTATTGTTTATTAATGAGGGTTTTTGGTCGGGTCTAGTTTTAGTCCGGTGACAAATGTGTGTTGACGAAATTATTTTTGGTTAGTTTTCATTGACGAAATAAACACTGGCAACTGGCCACAAGTATATCTCACATTCATGTGCCTTGGCATAGTGGTTAAGACTGAAGGACACCAATTAGATAACTATCTGTCAAGCTGACTGTTCTTTTTTAAAGGTCAAAAGCTGCCAGTGATATCATGCGTGCTCTTCTTGTGCATTTCACTACTCAACCACTTCCTCAATAGCGTCTCTCTTCCTGTCGAGTGTTAAAAATAAATTTGAAATGCAAACCCCACAAGTAGAACTCTGATGTGAGTTACCAGTGTATAGCTGTCCGAACAGTTACACGTTCATTTTGTTCACAATCTTGTGCTTACTGAGTTCCATACAACATATTTATCTATCTTGATTTGGCCAATGTGTTTATATAAAATTGCCTGTTGAAGCAAGCATACGTACATGCTGAGTGGAAAAATCCAGATGTGCTTCTGTCGACATTTGAATAGAAGCAAGTATACAAACAGTTTGTCGAAACAAAAGGAAGCGAGACTAAGCATTAAAATTCAGGCTAGTGAATGCAGCAGCCTCCCCTGTTATTCCCGTAGGCTGCTCAAGGAAACAGCCGCATGTCACACCTCATGTCATCATCAGTCTTATCAAGCATGCATTAGTAAATGTGCAAGTGTTTTTGGATAGAAGAAGAACTGGGCCACAGAGAGGCACATAAGATAATATTAAGGACAGAGAGAAAAAAACTAACTGCAAATGTCTCCTCAAATATCAACAAAAAGGTTGCAGCCACCCTTTCATTCAACAGCACCGAGGCTTTATGTGGTGATTGGTGAAAGTGAAAGGCAACTATTAAATGTAACAATAAAAGCTATTTAGACTCAACCGGAGTGCAGGTTGATTCACTATACTGTGACAGTAAAATGACCTCACAAGGGACAGTAAGTTTGTCTTAACTGGCATACATAATGTTCACAGAGCCTTTTATTGGATCATTTATTGCATCATCACCTGCAAAATTCAGATCACGTCACAAAAGTCCATTAAAAGGACATTTGCAGCATGGAGTGCAACGTTTGTCAAATCTCGCTTCGCTTTTGTAAATACAGAAGATGCAAAATAAATAAGTCAGTTTACGCTGGGTTGGATCCAATTCCAAGTGAGTCTCTGTTTTGTAGCCAAGCAGCTTTGTTTCCCTCATCATGGACGCTCACTCGGGTTGAGTCAGTTACGCAGGCTTTCTGAGGATGTGGCTGACATGGGTTTGCATGCGTTTGCATGTGTCTGTGTTTTTGCAAGCAGTGAAAGTACAGTAAACAGCACACGACTTGCCTGGAGGTGAGGCGTGTTCAGGATCAAAATGTGATTATGTTGACATATATACAACTCCGTCTGCAAAAGAGATGAATTCCAGTTTAAGGCATTCAGAAGTTAGGGTCGCTTTAAATCTGAATAACATAAAGGTGTTGAGAAGGTATAAACAATGCCTCAAGCAAAACAGCCCTGACTGACCTCTGTTTTAAACCTAACTGTGCAAATATTTGTTACTTTCCAAAACTGTACATTAGGATTTCCATCCATCTATACACTGCTTTTCTTTTTCTTCAGTATGTAGCTAATATAGTACAACTGTTTTAGCTTTTGAAATTGAAGTGTAGAAATTCCATCTATTTTTCACAACACTTATCTAGTTCGGGGAAGATGCAGCCTGTAAATGATAAAAAGTATTCTTTAAAGGGTAAGGGAAATAATGTAGTATGATATTCTCAGTTAAATATAAGTTACAGATTTTCTGCACATGATCTGATAGTGTCTTCAGCTCGATATCCTTGCACACATATACAACGGAGATCAGATCAGCATTAAGTTAATTAACATACCTCCAACTGATGAGATATTTCCAGATCCATGGCCACCAATCTTCCTTTATCTTTAGCAAAGGAGACATCCAAATCTGTTAATGTCACTTACAAGAAGAGAAAAGATAGAACAGGACAAAATGAACTGATATACTGTAAGACGCAAAGAAAGACAACATGAACCTGTATTGTTATTTCATGCATAACGTTAAGAGAGATGCTAAGAATGTTTAAGAACACAATCTCAGTTCAGCATCAGATGACAAACTGTGCGATTGTTTGACTTTCTGTGGCTTTTGTGTAACGATTATTAAAAAAAAAAAAAAAACTCCAACATCACCACTCTATTTGTAGTCAGTTGTTTTCAATGTTAAGCTTTCATTTTCTTATGTTCTAAGATTACAGGCAAAGCACTTTTGAGACATCAATCACCTTAGCATTACAAGCATTTTATTTTATTTAGAAGTTGCTATTAACGGTAGTTATTAGGGATGTTCAATACCACTTTTTTTCATACCGATGCCGATACTCAGATCCTCAGTACTCACCGAAACCGATACCAACTGCCGATACCAGTAGTATATTTTGACAAATAAAAAAACTCACTAAAATATATTTTTAAACAAATATATTTCCTTTAATTTTGACAAAAAAAACAAAACAAAACAAAAAACAGCACAGTCACTCTTCAATAGTCTTAACGCTCAAAATAAAACACAAAAATGCTCTTTTAGTTTAAGATTCACAATTTTGAAATATTTCCAAACCGGAGAAGTTTTGGTGAAAAACTGCTGCAAGCTAGCGCCAGTTACAGGCAAGGAGGACTCACTTAACGTCTTCCCCCTCTGCCATCGGTCGCTTGTACTCGTCTGCGTCACGAGTACTCGAGTACTTGAAAAAAGGCTGGTATCAGCCCGATACCGATACCTGGTATCGGTACTCGCCCATCCCTAGTAATTTTATTTTTACACTTGTACTCAATGTGTTAAGTGTTGCGTTCCAAAAAAACAAAAACAAAAAATATGCCTGTATAGATGGACATTGGAACACAGTTTTCCTACTTCTATCTTTCTAAATCTGCGATTTTGATCTGTTGTCATATGGAAAGATTTGTCATTAACAGTTATCCGCCAATCAAAATAGTGTTCAGATTACTTAAATCTGGAAGCCATAAAACATATATATATATATATATATATATATATATATATATATATATATATATATATATACATACATATTTGCAAAAGAAGACATATATATGTCTTCTTTTATTATATTATTTATATATATTTGCAAAAGAAGACTTGTAATATGTTGTGTCAGAAAAGTATGAAGGAGGATACTAACACGCACACACACCATAACTCATGCCAGTTTCAATGCCATTTAAGGATTACGCTCTCTTTTGTAAACAAGCTCAAGTCACGCTGTGGGCCAGGGAATTACTGTCAATATTTTGTGTGACAGTATGATGGTTTATTTTGCTCTAGTTACTACGACAAACCCCTAAATGAAGAAGAAAAGCCACATTTAATAAAGATCAATCTTGACGTGTTGTTTGTTGTGTACAAAAATTGCAGGTCTTGTTTTTCCCCAGAATAATCCAAATTGATTCATAGAATAGGAAAAGCTCTTCAACTACACAAACAACATGCACATTACTGTAGATGAGATGATGTTTTGCAGTTAATAACATACTAGCCCTTGGACAAATCCAGTCAGATCTTGTTTGTTTGCAGTAGAAAGCAAGGCAAGATTACCATTGAATTTGATCACCCATATTAGGACACAATACATCTTCTGGAGGATGGTCCTAAGTATGAAAGCTAATTTTAGATCAGAATGTATATTATGTCTGTTTGTTCGTTTACTCCAATTAAGTTGCTTAAAGGTTTAAAAACCTAACCTACCACAACATTGATGCTATAGTTTTGCTAGCCCCTCTTTGGCATTTTGCATTATGTTAGCATTAACCTTGCAAGCTTCGGTAAGACAAATTTGATGTGGTTTATTTAAATATTTATGTATAATCTTACAGTAAACTTAAACTGGGTGTGTCAATAAAGAGATTGAAGCTTCTTTTTGGAACAATTGCCCGCTAACTCGCAAACTGCTGCTTGTTGTGAAATTTGCTGCTACCTAGCTACAAGTTGTAACGAAAACAAATTGCTTACAACTCATTCAAGACCCCCCCCCCCCACCCCCCCATCTATCTACCTATCTTCTATATGTTTCTGTTTGGCAGCATTTAGCATTAGAATATAGCTAGGTTTCATCATTATTCACAAATCTGTTTAAAACAGTTTGTTTGGCCCTGGTTGATCTCTTATACTCTGCTGCCACCTGCTGGCCATTTTTGTAATAACTACCATTGCTTCAACCGTTCTCTTCAGTTCAGAGGCTGCATCAAAGCCTTCTGTATGCTCTAGCATAAAAAAATAATAATAATAATAATTTAAAAAAAAAAAACCTTAAAAATAGATCTTTGGGACACTGGTAAAATCCAAAATAGTTAATTGTGTCTTTTTTTTATTTATTTATTTTTTTTTATTTTTTTTTTAGATATTGTCAAATCAAATATTGCATCAGTAAATCTGTTAGGATCTCAGACATAACTGTACTATGTTTTAATATTCCTTACGTCTTTAGGACACTAGTAGAATTTAAAATAGAACGTATTTATACGTTTTTGGCAGCAAATGAGTTAATATGACATAAAATATCACGTAAAAAAAAGGTATTTCGTTGAGCTGGACAAATCAAATTGTTTCTTGAAACCATACAAAATAAATAAAAAATAAATAGTCAGTCTTTCAAAACTGTTACTGTCTGAATTGCCTTCCATTTTGCAACTGACCCATATAACGTAGTTTGTTATAATGCTTTGCTGTCCTTTCAATGGAATACATCCCGGATTTCATTTAAGATTGAACTGCCACGGTGGATGAATCCCATTGTTGTGTAAAGAATAGACGCAATCTGGCTCCCCACAGAAAAGTGTCCTTTCCTGTTTAATACAAAAGTCTTTTCATCCGTAAAATGCAATGTAAGAAAACACTTGTAGACATATCCTGCCAGCATGTTTGTCACAAAGACAAGCTGACCGTATCTGTGTGACTTGATGCTAGCTACGCCCACCTCAGGTTAATTAGTAGCACAAAGGTCAAGGTAATGAGGTGGAAAGGAGCAACAGTTGACTTGGAGCTGCACTCTCCACAGGCAATAGCCAAGACATCCTCTCTCCTGCTGGTCTGTAAACAACATGATAAGGCCTTGTGATTATACAGATAGATGGGCTTAGTATGGGCCATTGAAGCTAATGGATTTGCTGCACTGACATCCATTAACCAGAATCTCTGCGGTCATTGGAGCAGTATAGTGAAAACATACTGAACCCAACAGTTTTCCAACATTATGTTCAACCCTCCTTAGAGTTATCATGCGTTCTGAGTTTCTTAACTTTCCGTGATAAATACGTTTATCTTCTAATCCAATATGTCCCGACCTTTATTGAGCTACCTACTTTATGTTACAAATAAATGTTTCACAGAAAGTCTGAACTCTGAAATAATGATGGTTTTGTATCAATTTACTCACAAATTAACATACCCAGTGTGAAATCTGTGCCCGTTTTAAGAGCTGTTATGACTTATTCAGTTTTAAGAACGGGGTGGGGTTATTTTGCTGAGGGACTGGAGCGCTTCACAAAATAGATGGCATGATGAGGAAAGAACATTATGTGGAAATACGTAATACGTTTGCAGACAGCATAAATAGAAGACAATGGATGGCTGGTATTAAAGCCTGCGTTATCTGTAAATAGGAAAACAGAAAACTGAAGGAGGCGTCCAATTGGTAATAATAAAATACAATAAAAATAATGAGGTTTGGTTTGTTTTTCCATTAAGGTGCATTTAAGTCTTGAATAACATAATCAGGAGGCATTGAGGGACTCAAGGGATATCGACAAACCCATCTGCTGCTAACAAGCAATTACAGACTGAGAGCCACTGCCACCTGCCATGTCATGTGACTAACCATGCCATTGCCCAACTATTCATTTGCGTGTCTATGCAGTGACAGTCTTCAAGCCCAAAAACACATACTACCATGCAATATCATTGTCATCATTCCTAATGCCTCTGTCAAGGCAGACAAATTGATTGAGCTTTCTTATTTGATCTCGACACTGTCGAAAATCATGAAAATGGTGAGTAAAAAGTAAAAACATGTTCTTCTGGTTCTTATACCAGGAACAAGGTCTTGGACCTGCTTCATATGCAGAGTACATTGAAGTAACATTTGATGTGATTTGACACTCTAGAAAATACAATTTGATTGTAGGAATTGCTCCTGTCAAAAATAAATAAATAAATAAATAAATAAATAAATAAATAAATAAATAAATACAAGCTTGCCCCTGTTTGAATGACTTATTTTGTCATATAACTCCCTCTTGTGGTCAATTACTTCTACACTTTTACATTTCATTTTATTGTATGTGTAATTTTATTTTATTATGCATAATTTGACCATTTAGTCTGCAGTCATGATGTTCCTGCAACTAATTCACTCGTTTGATGCAGCCAGATGCAACATCCACTTCATAATTAAGAAACAAAGACAAGATTATATCGGCAAAATATGATGGGCCTAATTTCGTTTGACACATAGTTTGTTAACACCAAACCAAAGGTCTACCTGTATATTGGGGAGATGAGAATTGGCCACATGGTTGAAATTAGATTTCAAATATTCTTATATATATCTTAATATCCCTCTAGGTGGCAGCATTACCCTGTTCCTTCAGTGAGCATCCTGCTGCCAGCTCATCTGCAGACGCTCAGCCACTTGAACTTGAAATTAAGCAGTTTCAAACGCAAACAAATGACTCAATAAACCCTCTGTATTATGACAACTGATAATCAATAAATGCGGATGAAGTTCAGGTTTGTAAGAAAGTTATTTAAAAAAAAAAAATCCATGTTGTTTTGACGAGACAATTCAGATTACTGTACATGTTTTTGTTTTGGACGTTGGAAGCACACTTTCATCCCTTCCAATTTAACCCCCCCACGCCCCCCCCCCCCCCCCTCCCCTCCAGCACCACCACCACCACGCACACACTTTACTTCTGTGTGTTCCCATGCCGCTAATCAAATTGGAGCATGTGATTACTGATTACTTGATGTGTAATGACAGCGAAAGTCATAATCATCTCCATCATTTGTGAAATGTGCTTTGACTGTGCTCTTTCATGCATGTTGTTATTTTGTGCCTCCCAAGCATGTACTATTTACATGCATGACTGCCAAACAGTCCACCATGTGATGCACCGTGTGCATTTTATTTTATTTTTTCCATGTCCAAATGCACAGGGTCACTCAACACACACTTGGTCAATATTAATTGTGAAGCATGTATGGATCTAGTGAAGCAAAAATTATCTTTATTATCTCTCACTAGGCGGCACGGTAGTCGAGTGGTTAGCACGTCCGCTTCCCAGTTCTGAGGTCTCAGGTTCGAGTCCAGGCTCGGACCTTCCTGGGTGGAGTTTGCATGTTCTCCCCGTGCCCGCGTGGGTCTTCTCAGGGTACTCCGGTCTCCTCCCACATTCCAAAGACATGCATGGCAGGTTAATTGGGCGCTCCGAATTGTCCCTAGGTGTGCTTGTGAGTGTGGATGGTTGTTCGTCTCTGTGTGCCCTGCGATTGGTTGGCAACCAGTCCAGGGTGTCCCCTGCCTACTGCCCAGAGCCAGCTGAGATAGGCGCCAGCAGCCCCCGCGACCCTTGTGAGGAATAAGCGGTCAAGAAAATGGATGGATGGATGGATGGATCTCTCACTAACTTTAAGTGAAAATTATTTGACAAACCCTGTGGCATTATATAAGGCACTGATGTAGAGAGGAAGCCCCCCCCCCAAAAAATAAACATAAAATAAAATAAATTGACAATAATATGTTCCATGCAGCCCCACTAGTCTAAATATGGTATTCTGGAAAATAGTGAAATATGAGTTAAGCAGCAAAATCCAGCTGTATTTTTTTTTTTTTTTTTTTTTGTAACCACTCACTCACACACAAGCTTACTTCATGTAAGCCACATGGGGTCTCCCAGGAGGAGGAGCAAACCCGCACCAACCGGCACCAAAGGAGAGGTAATGGTTCAATCCAGCTGTATATCAATATATATATATATATATATATATATATATATATATATATATATATATATATATATATATATATATGCAATATCAGAAAGCAGCAAATGACATCACAATTGCTCAGGTCAGAACCAATCACAGCTCAGCTTCATAAAGCAGGTGAGGTGTGATTGGTCGTTACCTGCGACAGCAATTGGCAAAATGGTCGCCCCCCTCATACGGATAAAAACTGCTTTGTAACTCATATTCCACAAATGTAATATAAATCCGAACCTCATGTTTAGACTAGTGAGGTCACATATAACATATTATTGTCAAGAAATGCTTAAGGTTGACTTCACCTTTAATAAAAGTTATGTTATGAGACTCACTGTCTGTCAACTTAATGAGCAATAAAGTTGGCTGCAGCATACTATACATTAAATTTCTGAGTTTATCATGAGCAGATCCTTTCTTTCTTTTATCATTTCTTTCTATTATTAACATTAGCATAGCCCTTAACCCTTTATCCATCCATCCATCCATTTTCTTGGCCGCTTATTCCTCACAAGGGTCGCGGGGGGTGCTGGCGCCTATCTCGGCTGGCTCTGGGCAGTAGGCGGGGGACACCCTGGACTGGTTGCCAGCCAATCGCAGGGCACCTTAACCCTTTAGAACAACATTTTAAAAAAACATTTTTTGGGGAAAAATGTCTTACACAAACACACATTAAAGTTATTAAAAGGTCTACACACCCCTGTTCAAATGCCAGGTTTTAGGCGATGTAAAATATGACTCATATATTCTCATATTATATGAGACCTAATATACTGTTACAAATGAAAAATCTAGATTAAAAAAAAAATCTTTAGATAACAGTAAGTAAAAATAAACTGACATATTATGGTTGTAAAAGTGAGTACACATACTGTGAACGAAACATTTTAGTTCATTTATTAGGTTTTTATTAAATATAATGCATTACTTATGGGAAAAAGGCTAGAGATGTACAACTAAAAACACAACATGTAATCCTAAAAAAAACAACCCAAAAATAGCACCCATAATGACACCTATTAATGGAGGGTCACACAAATGTCTCACCATCAGTAATCATGGTGGGGTCAAGGCACACAGCATGCACGGACAAACAGATGCTGAGGCCTGCTTGCATTGAGATCTGTTCTCATTTCTGACAGCTGCATGCATCACTGGCTGCTTTGTCTCAGCCAATCACCAGCTACCTCACTGGATGTTTCCTTATACTGCAGTTGGAGAAGAGCTCAGCATACACATAAGACTGAAAAGAGGGAGAGAAAAAAGGAGACCATGGCAAGTGTCAGCCAGACAGAGAAGGGAGAGGGAGAAGAGGCCACTTAGCACCGTGACGTGAATTTGTTAACTGTACAACAAAGAGGAGAGCGGTGTCACAGCGGATCGGCCAATCGGGTGCTGAGAAATTGGGCCACTTATGACATCAATGCTGGCATGTGATAAGAGTTGCCCGCATGAGGGAGCTTTCCAGCGAATGGACAGACGGAGAGAGCATAATGTGATGCTCTGCTCGGCAGTAATACAAATACACTCACATCAGTGTTTGCTTTTGTTGAAAGAAATTAGTCAATCCATAATGGTATGCACAGGACAATGAGGATGCATGAAAAAAAAAAAAAAAAAGTCATCCATCCATCCGACCTTACATTTTCTATGATAAAAACAGTAGTGATGAGGAAAACAAGGGTACGAATATTTGAGCTTTGCTCAGCTGAAACAGAACAACAGCGATAATAGTAGCAGAATAAAGAAACAATGCCATCAAAGCAATTATATTTGACATTGTATTCATAGTTCAAGTTTGTCTACATTTGGTTCTTGGTTCATTAAAACCAACTTCTTTGTTGTATTGTGTTTTTGTCTCCAATACAAAGTGAATGGGCGAGGGGTTGCTATGGTATAGGAATGACACAGTATTATGTGTTTCAAGGACATTTCTTGCTAAAACACAAAATGTCAAGATCATTAAAGGTTTTTCAATGGACAGACACACAAAATCAAAAGATGTCTGTTGGAATAGAATCCTGTGTCCAAGAAAAATGCATGTCTAGTTTTCACAAGTTATTTCAATACCTCATTCAAGATTTCACAACTGCATTCCCATTTATTGCCCAAAAGGGAATATGGTCAAGCCAAAGCTTCAGATGAAAGATAAAAACATCCTTCTGAAACCCGGGAAACAACAAAAAGCGAGATTCACATACGTCCTTAGTATAGAATTGACTCTGGGGAAAGTGGGAAGCACATGACGTCACGTCACGCTGCCCTTGTTGGAGTGAGAAAATATTTGCCATTGTATGTGATCTGTCACACTGACAGGATGTTATTCTCTTTTCCCACAAATTCTGCTACTGTACATCACTGCTTGAGCAGACTAAATTGTACAGTATAAATTTTGAAAAGTGCCCGGCCATATGTATTGGCTATAAAGTACATTAATATGCTTCGCCTAACATTATCGTACTAGTACATAATCAAAGTATGGCTACTTATTTTCAAAATCCCTTGTGATTATTACCCAGAAATTCAATCCAAAATGAAACCTTTGGGGGTTTGCTGTACATTAAATCTGCCATTCAGTCCATTTTCTGCCGTCTACTCTCGGCCATTTGTCTGAGAGTCTCCAATGGGAAGGTTTCAAGTTGATAAGCAGCAGACAGTCTGAGAGAATCAGGCAGGAAGCAAGTAGATAGGAGGCACTCTCGGGGACTTTACACATGTATAAATTTATTTATGTATTTATTTAAGAGTCCCTGATGCTTTTGCAGGACGTTGTGGTTTAATTGCACATGGACATCCAAATAACTCACACTGTATTATTATTTTCACCTCTCCCCTCCTTCCTGTGTTCATGGACTGAAGGCTGTCTCCACGGTAATGAGACGTTATGCTTGACTCATTCACTCTTAGCCATTTTCACTGAAGCAATCCCCTTCGCTCCCGGCTGTTTTACTGGATTTTGACTGATTTTGCAAGGACCGCAGAATATTGTGTTCTATTGCTATAAAATCATGGAACCTACCAAAAGACAGACTAGATTCTCTTCGTTCATCAGCTAAAAAATATATATATCTGTTTCCGTTTTCCAGAAATTAGCATTAGAATCTAGATAAGTTTTGTCATTATTCACAAATCTGTTTTAAACTGTGGGGAAAACAGCTTGCTTGCAACATGGCCCTGGTTGATCTCTTATACTCTACTGCCACCTACTGTCCGTTTTTGTAATAACTACCATTGCTTCAACTGTTCTCTGCAGTTCAGAGGCTGCATCAAAGGCTCCTATATGATCTACCATAAAAATAAATAAATAAATAAATAAATAAATAAACTACTTAAAAATAGATCTTTGGGACACTGGTAAAATTAAAAATAGTTAATTGTGTGTTGTTTTTTGTTTTTTTGTTTTGTATTGCATCAGTAAATCTGTTAGGATCTCAGACAGAACTGTACTACGTATTAATATTCCTTCTGTTTGTCTGGGATTTTAGATGCATCTTGGGATAAGTAGTCCAATCTTCCTGTTATCCCAGTGGATGCAGGCCTTGGTAGTTTGTCGGACAAAGAGAGAGTGAGGGTCAACCAGAGGTGACCACAGTGAAAGCGTGAGCAGAAGATGGAGAAACCGCATGCAAATAAATTGGACTGAGACCAGCAGGGGAGCACCAATCCTGAAAACATTTTCTTCTATTTCCTTACATTCATTTATTTTTAATATGGTTATGTTGTCACAAGGATGCCATCCATACAAATAAGGAAAATGATGTATAATTCGCTCTGTATTATTACCCATATTTAAGGTAAACAAAATGCAAAGTCTTTTTGCCACAATTAAGTGTGGCTCGGTAAAAAAAAAAAAAAAAAATAAAAAACTCTCTGGAATTGGGATGTTTACTATGTTCCGTCATACTTGCCAGTGGCACAAATAATGGATAGAGAGAAAGCTCATCTTATTTCTCTATATATCTAGAACAAATACACAAACTGACCAGTGACCACAGACTGAAGCAGGTAACAGACAAACCTTCTCATTCCATGTATTTTTGTATTTTCTCTCACCGTTGGTGTCCACCAATGGGTTCAGCCCCTCCTCCAGGCGTGGCTCCAGAGTGGGGCCATGGTGACCCGTGATCCAAGTATTTTTCATCATTATGTCCCTCACCTCAGACCTGTTTTCACTGCATGAAGCCCCGACAACTTCGCTGTCGGATCATTGGGACCCACAAATCCCTCCACCATGATAAGGTGATGACTCTACTAGGGGGCCAGGCATTATCCCTGCTCAGATCTGATCACAACATTTTAACATTCCCCTTAATGTCCTCAGCAGTGAAGTATATTTTTAGATTGTTAAAATGTTTACCACTCACTTCCTCTCCTCATTTTGCTCTCTTGCTGCGCAGAGCCCGAAGGTATAGTTCACCATGACAAAGCCAATTAGTCAACAATAACAGCATTAAAATTTGTTATCATTATGCGTCATTCCTTAATTTGGGAACACACTGTTTTGAAATTTCAGTCTGCTTGAAAGTGTTTATAATATTGTGTTATGTTACATTGTAAATTATGGGGGCAAGAACATTTTTGCTCAACATTTTAACATAGGCATTTTTAAGACAACGATGAAATTATTTTTTAATGACGTAGATTATTATTTTTTTTAAAGCCAGTGAGCTGAATGTTTTCTATAACTTTAGGTCTCTGTAGATACACTGCATCCTGCACAGATCCACCTAAAGAAGAAGAAAACAACACAAATGAAAATGAGGGAGTTTGAACTGTTGCTTAACTGGCGGACACGACAGACTGTTGGAGGACGCTAGATAATGTAGCATGTAGGCTATTATGGTAGTTCCAATTGTGTGACTAATTAGAATATTTTTGTCTATTTTAAATTTTTTCATAAAAACACATAGGCAAAGACTGCTAACATGTTCTTGACCAGCCTGCCTCAAATGAAGCTAAATAAAATGCTCTTGAGAAATGTAATCCAGGAAATATAAAACAAATATCATAGACAACAATGTCAGAAATGACGAGGCAGTCCATAAGTGTCTTAGTTCTGTGTGCATGATGTGAAAGAAACAAAAGGAACAAAAACATCAGGAAACATGTTAAATGTTAATCTCATTTTTTAGCAGCTCTTGCATCTTATACTCTTCTGGGTTGACTTAAATGATGTTGGTGCCTCCTACCTCGTGACAAGATGGGGAACATGTAGCCATCATGACTTTTGACTGCATGGATGATAAGTTGCTTGAACATTTTGTCAGTGCACTGCACTCGAGATCATAAGGTCCATAGTCCTCACAAATCCCCCTTCCAGGATGACCAGGGCAACGATTTGCATAGTACTGTATGTGGTGCGAAACAATGTTAACTAGAACAGCGTGAGAGTATACATGATTGATCGCCTAATATTACATATATAACAAAGTTGATGAATAACTAGTTTTGGGATGTGAGGTCGTACGAACTGTTTGTTGAAATATTATTCAATCAATTTTAAAAGTGGGAAGGGTGACAAAACATTGCTTTGCAATATCTCAACATTTGGGAAGTGAAGGCAATTTGCAATGTTGTTGTTAGCAAGAAGCATGTCGATGCGCAAAATTTGCTTTGTGGTGGGCCTGATCTGGCCCCAGGGCCTTGAGTTTGGCACCTATTCACTACAACTAGTACAATTTTATAATGTACAAGTACAATTATTTTACCTACAACAGACTCAGTAGAAAATTTGTTGCGAACGTATAATTGACCGGGTCCAATACGACCCAGTTGGGTCTAAACTTAACAAGAATACTCAAGCGACTTTCCAATATATTATTTTGCAGCATTGCTCTCGCTGTGAACTGATGGAGGCGGACAGCTCCAGAGGCTCATCAAGCGCCACTCATGATGACAAACATCCCCGCGGCGGCGTCGGAGCGCCTGGCGAGGTGAGCACACGTGTCACGCCGTCGTAGCCGGACGCGGGAGGCCCCTCGTGGCGGGCTGAGATTACTCCACCACTCAGGCGGCAGCGTCTCGCAGAGGAGCAGCAAGTTCCGTTTGCGGGATGCAGACTGCACAAATCATCGAGGCTGCTCTGGCTCTCCTCTGCATTCGGCGGCCGGATGCGCTCCGGAGCTGCTTTTGACTGTTCTGGCTGCCCGCGTTCGTCTCCAACTCCTCCCCGCCCTCCGTGTTTACAGTCGTATGTGCCTTCTTTGGGGTCGGGCCGTTGCTCATCACATCAGCACTGCCGCTGTTTTTCGTCGAGCGGTGCGCCACTTTGAGCCAAGCCGCTGCGCAGTCAGCCCCCGCCCCCCTTCCTCCTCCTCACCCCGGACCCCGCTGCTCGTCCGACTGGGTCAGGGAGTGTCCGTGTCGCTTCTCCACGGCAGTCTCTCTCAGTCCAGGCCGGCTGGAAGACTCTACCTGGCCTGCCTGCTGGGTGTTTTGCTTCCGCGGTATGCTGACCGGCTCTTGCCGGCCCCAGGGACCAGCGGGACGGGGTGCTGTGGCTCTGTGACCGGGGCGAAGGAGGAGGACATCCCTGTCTTCAAGCGGAGACGGAGGTC
The DNA here is from genome assembly GCF_051991245.1 of Festucalex cinctus. Classification (NCBI taxonomy): domain Eukaryota; kingdom Metazoa; phylum Chordata; class Actinopteri; order Syngnathiformes; family Syngnathidae; genus Festucalex; species Festucalex cinctus. The sequence goes on from NC_135423.1 coordinate 16,901,123, forward strand.
CAGCTCCATAGCAGCCTCGGAGATGATGGCTCATAGTCAGAGCAACAGCAAGTCCCACCGCAGGACTTCGCTGCCTTGCATTCCACGGGACCAGGTAAGACGTACAGTTCGTGTGGCCCTTTAAACCATCATCGTTGTGTGTTTATGACCTTCCAGCTGCCGTGGGCCTGTTTTAACTGCGACACGTGTAGTGCCTTTACGCAAAGTGGCCCCGCAGGACGTATCTAGCGGGCAATAACGATGTTTGTATTATCATCACTGGTCATCAAGAGTCATCATGGGCATCCATGTTTCGGGGTGCCACTGGCACACGCGACCCACCTGATATTTATTTTCCACTCTGTCATACTGTTCTTGTCATCAGCATCCTGCTGCGCTCATGGACTCATTTTGTACAATAGTACAATTACTGTTGACTACTGTGTTTTTGTGTGTCTGTGCACACTGCACAGAGGGCACAGTGCATCAATTGATCATGTGCATTGACCAGAAATGATGCACATGTTCACCAACTTAATAAAATTACATTAATAGTGTAGTGGTAAATAAACATTTGTGCTTTTTGCCTTTCGTGTGGGGCTAGTTTTGGATTTCATCAGTCAATTATGGCTCATGTTCCAGATTGACCACCTAACTGTCATTAAGTGTTGCATCTTAATAGGTAAAAGAAGCTTTTAAATGTCAATTTTGAGTTGAAAGTGAAACAGTTGAATGTGTTATGAGTCGTTCTGAGCAACTGTCGATGTTATCACAACATTCATTCAAAAAAAGAAGCATCAGAGTGACCTATTTCATTACTTTGGATGGGCATAATAATTCGGAATTGTTAAGAAGTCAGTTGATTGTATGTATTTATTGTTTCTATCTTGAAACAAGTGAAGCAAAATGGTGCACATTACTTTGCAGTGAACATCAGAGAAGAGCTGTTGAGTCATTCTCAACTAGTTTGCGTTAGATGACATCAGCTATGGCCTACATCCATACAGACTGCTGTTATAGCACAATCCTTCTGAGCAACATTATTTTGCTCAACCTCAGAACATGGAGTCATAAATTCCTCTATTACAATAAACATAATATTTAAAAATAACATTTTAAATGAAATTATTCTTGCTTTCCTTAATCCAATGAAGAAAAAAGACTGAAGTTGGTATGAAGACATGATGAGATAAAATATTTCAACAGAATATGAACATCTAAACCAGTGCTGTCAAACGATTAAAATTTTTAATCTCATTAATCACTTTTTAATTTTGATTAATCATGATTAATCAGCTAAATTACTTGCGTATTCGCATAATATAAATAAATACAAAATACTGTAATATTTTGACATTAACGCATTTTATTATCTGAATGTCATTTACAAACATTGATTAAATGCATGTACGCAATTGCATGCATGCGTGTATTGCTCAAAACGTAATAGCATCATAACAATTGGGTGCAATTCAACAATTGTTAATTAATTAAATGCAAATTACTTTTGTTTTATCTTAAGTCCCGTTGGGATGTTTTTTTAAAGCGAAATTTACCACCGAGCACACCTAACTGGAGTCACTCCGCTCATTTTGGAACAACAGGCGTAGGAAACGCCGTGCATTGACCTCATCACTGACCTGCGCAGCCTTCAATGTAACCATCCGCGGTTACGTTCAAGGCTCAAGTGCGGTCCAAAAAAATAGTGCGATTAATATGCGTTAATACGTGATTAATGCAACATTTTTCTGTGATGAATTAATCTATTAACGCTTTAACTTTGACAGCCCTAATCTAAACATAATTAATTTAAAGATAAACAAATACTTTAAATCACTTAAATTGTGGGCCCTGATTCTATAATCTATGAAAGTTCGACTTTATCACTGCAATTATGGAAATTATTAAACCTGTTGAGGATATACAAAATTTTGACAAGCACCGGTATACAGTACAACCGGGTTTAAGTTTCAGCCAATCAAACCAACCACTAAACCACAAGCCCTTTCCATGTATTTCCAGTATCTATCCATCCATCCATCTTGACAATGACTCACAGATAAAAGCAAGTGGTTAAGTGGCTTGTTACGCTATGTGTGGAATACAGGAATTCAAGCCACAAATTCCCTTTAGAAGTTGGCAACATGGCAAAGAAGGGATGGAAAGCGAGACCGTCCTGGCTTTACATTTACATTGTGATTAGAATCTAACTACACACACAGTGACAGGTGCTTAGGCCATTGTGTTGTCCTTTAGCATGTCCTTATATGTCCTATCAGGTCCCATATAAGCAGTGAGTCATGCTTTTGCAGCCTGGCGAATATAAGTGTTTGCAGGTCAGGTACTACATTAGATGTACCCTGGCATGCTAGATGTTTGTTCTATAAATCTGTCTTTAAAACGCCAATAGAAACAATTTAGGAAAAGGCAGGCAATTACCACAACAACTTGCTCGGCAATTGCATTGATGTTCTGATTTAAGGAGGAGAAATTTGTTTGAGATGCTTGACTTCACTGGAGGCAGTGAGCCTTTGCCGTTTTTCCTTATTTTGGAGCATATCCGGGGCTTTGTCAAATATTCTGAAACTGTGACATATGTTGAATGGAAGAGAGCTGATACATGACCCTTTCCTTTTAATTTAAAGCGCTTCAAGTTCAGAATTGGAAGAACATCTGCAGTTGTTATTGCCTGAAACAAAAATAAAAATGGAAGTTAACATTTTACGTTTATATACGGTTGGGCTGTAGTTAAAAAAAAAAAAAGAAAAAAAAAAGTTGGATGCTAATGTTTTTTTAAATGTTACAAAAACGTTAAAGAAAACTTACGGAGCATATGAAGCCTAGAACCAACAAGCCTCCATGTAGCTGCCTTTTTATTCACATCTCTGAAATCATTGCGTGAAGTATCATATTAAAGAATTGCGAACACGGCTAAAATGTTCTTCTCCTCCATGTTGATGGATAGCACGTTGTGTAGCTCATCAATTGGTTGTAGGAACTGGCGACAGTGACAAAATTTGAACATTTTTCAACTCGAAAGACAGTTGGCAAGAATTTGCCAAAGCAAGCACCTGATATGCTAACAGTTAGCCCGATTTTTCACTACTGCTACTGCTACTTGGTACTTATGCTAGTTCTTTCTCCTCTTTAGATTTGTTGACAGTGCTGCCTCGCTCAGGTCTTTTTATGTACGTTTTTGTCTGTGAAAAAAAATCATGTGGAAGTGTGTGCTTCACTTTGTTGGTCATTTCCAAGCACACCACACACTACAGGAACAATAACAACACACATATCGTGATTTTCTTTATACAGTATTGGCACATGGATGGTCCTTCACCTTTTAAAAATCGGTTCAGATGTTAACAATATTTGTGCGTACACCAGGTTCTTGGTACAAGCCTGTAGATAATGAAGCTCTCCAGAGTGCAGTTATACCTGAGAGAAGCGGGGTTTTCATCAAGCATTTTTGATGCAGTATTTATGAAGCCGGCTGGTGTAGCCTGCCAAGCCAGAGGCAATACAGGCACTTTACTGGACTGGAATGAAGAACGTATTTCCAGTACTTGGCTGGTTTTATTTATGAATATATTTTTTGTTTTGTTATTAAATTAATGTTTTTCTGTAGCTGTAGCTGGTCAAACATATCCATGAAGTTATGATGAATGAGTATGATGCCATGCTGCTATTGAGTTGAATTATTTAAATGGTTTGACGTGTAGTACTGTAGTTTCCGGAGAATTTTCTTAGTTCGAACTTTCTGAAAGCCTTCAGTCATTTTACGAGTGACATTTTAAGAAAAAAAGTCAGTATAATGAAAACTATACTAATCTGTTACTCTTTGAAATAACAGTGCAATACACTTCTGAAGCAACTATGTCATTGTCACATGTACAGTAATAGGAGAACGAGATAAAAACACAATACCACATGTTGTATTACCGCTGTGATATACCAAGATTGAGATTACTATAGTACATTTAAGGCAAACAAACACAAGGCTCACAAATAATAGACATGCTTGATGTAGTTCATTACACAAATGAAACTATATTCATTGAGGTAGCTTAGGGTGACCAAATATCCTCTTTTGTCCGGACGTGTTCACTTTTTTTATTGTGTTGAATTTGACTGACACTTTGCATGACAAATTAGGGATGTAACGATATCCAAATGTCACGATACAATATTATCACGATATGAAGCTCACGATGCGATAATTATCACGACATTGTGGGGAGGTTGGTGATATTTAAAAAAGGTCACAATATTTAAAAAAAAAAAGAAAAAGAAAAAAGAAGCTCATACTAAAAAAAAAGCACAGTATTGTGTGTTTATTATTATGTTGTTAATGCACGCACACAATGAGTTCCTCCGCATATTGACTCGGTTCACACGCATATTACGTTCCCCTTCATCTGACAATTAGTGTAGATTTTAAACGTAGAAGGGCCAAAACATCCCTAATGAAAATTACCAGAAGGTGCTATAACTGCACAAATGAAAATCAACCTGACCTTTTTTTTTTTTTTTTTTACAGATGTGTTGCATTTAAATATCGTGAACATGACAACGACGATATTCTGGCAGTTTTAATATCACATTATCACGATATCACGCTTATCGTTACATCCTTATGACAAATGGGAAGCGGATTCCACCGTGTTGTTACAGTGACTGGTAGACCACAGACTGCTCCCAAGTCGGTTGCGAGGAGTGTTGGATGAAAAAAAAAATATGTAATAATAATAAAGAAAAAAATAGCTCAGCTACTTAAGTATCTCATTTGCTGTATATTCAAATAAGGTGTTGAGCTGTGGTGGTGGACCCGGAAATTTTGCTCACTGTGAGTGCTCTGCGTTTCCAAACCGGAGATGTGGTTGCTGCACTGGTTTGATTCCCACCCAAAAAAAAAAAAAGTAGATCTTGGGCAAAAAAATATTGGGCTGAGAACCTTATGCTTTTATTTAATCATTTTTCAAGTAAGCCTTCAAAAGAGAGTTATGTTTTTTGGAAATCAAAATATGGTCACTGTAGCCAGCGAGTTGGGACGGTCGTCAACAGAGTTACTTAAGGTCAGACGTTAAAACAGCAACATCTTGCCAGATTACGGCACTATCACGAATCCGAGGACCCGGTTGTCCCACACAGCTGAGAAAGGATGGGGCAGGATGGCAGTAAAGTCTATATCGAATACAGCACACTAGTCAGACAATCATCTGCTGGGTTTCAAGCCCAAGTAGCTGGTGATGTTTTGATGAGGAAGTGAAAAGTGTCTGTACAAAAAAAAAGACAAAAAAAAAAATACTTACCAGCTAGGTTCATCAATTCCTTCGAGGTTGTGCGTCAATCTTAAGAAAATTGCAACACTATTCAGGAATAAATGTTTTTTGTTTGTTTTTTTTCCTGAAATATTTGACCCTTTACAAATAGAGGTCAGATCTCGGATAAGGCAATGCTCTGTTGCATAACCGTCATCTCATCATCACATCATTTGCAGTATCTGTGTCAGAGGGGGGCCTGGAGGGAGGGAGACTTTCAGAAGATTTTAAAGCAAAGACATGTGCTCAGAAGTCTATTTGAGGGGAGGCCCACATTCTCTCTTTGACGCAAATGAATTTCCTGAGAGACACACAACCTGTTCTCGTTTCCAGGGCTCGCTCAGTTCATCAAGGCTTATTAGTGCTTCCTTAGGGACCACTGAGAAAATTGCTCCTCATTTCAAATAAATACACAACATTTGGAGAGTTTAAATGCTCGATAGGAAGCCAACAACGTTTGAATTAATGGAATAAATGTGAAATCCGTAATGTTCTCTTAAATAATTTGATACATTCCTTCAGCAGACCTTGTAAAGAGCAAATGGGGCTGGAATTATACAAAACCTTAACATTCATGGATCATCAATCACTCTTTTAAAGTACGTACCGTCATTCCTCACATGCTTTTCTCAAACTCTTTGAGAGGAAGGTGCTTTTGAAATATTCATGATGCAATTCTTATAAGTACCAGAATGATACCAATAATGATCTGTCGGACTTGCAGCTTGCATCAAAGTAACTTAGGCACGTCAAATGTACTGTCTGAAGGAAGACACACCAAAAAAATATCAAAGCAAAAGCTTTTCCTTGATATTTTTATTTCATTTGAAGTAAATAATAGATTAGGTGCTTGCAGAAAATATACTGTATACCTTCTGCCTTCTTCAGGATATCAAAAGCAGGAACCTCCCATTTTGAGATCATTAGGATGTGTAGCAACATATGGTGTCATGTTACAAGACCAAAATACATACTGTGTGAGTATATTTGTGCTTCAAACTACATTTTGTCATTTTTCTACACTGTATCACAGAAAACTGTCATGACGGGTGGAGGTGCAAGTGGGTGAGGGGAAATGGACCTAATGGCAGAGACATATGACGGGACGAGGACTGGGAATAACTTTATTGACCATAACCAAGTAAAAGACAGGACCGGACGTGAGCAGGACGTGGACAGCCTTGGCAGGACAGACTTGGCAGAACGTGGACAGACTTGGCGGGACATGGACTGACGTGGTCAGACTTGGCAGAACGTGGACAGACTTGGCAAGACGTGGATAGACTTGGCAGGACAGACTAGGCAGGATGTGGACAGACTTGGCAGGACGTGGACAGACTTGGCAGAACGTAGACAGACTTGGCAGAACGTAGACAGACTTGGCAGGACAGACTTGGCAGGACGTGGACAGACTTGGCAAGACGTGGATAGACTTGGCAGGACAGACTAGGCAGGATGTGGACAGACTTGGCAGGATGTGGACAGACTTGGCAGGACGTGGACAGACTTGGCAAGACGTGGATAGACTTGGCAGGACAGACTAGGCAGGATGTGGACAGACTTGGCAGGACGTGGACAGACTTGGCAGGACGTGGACAGACTTGGCAGGACGTGGACAGACTTGGCAGGACAGACTTGGCAGGACGTGGACAGACTTGGCAGGACAGACTTGGCAGGACGTGGACAGACTTGGCAAGACGTGGATAGACTTGGCAGGACAGACTAGGCAGGATGTGGACAGACTTGGCAGGACGTGGACAGACTTGGCAGGACGTGGACAGACTTGGCAGGACGTGGACAGACTTGGCAGGACAGACTTGGCAGGACGTGGACAGACTTGGCAGGACAGACTTGGCAGGACGTGGACAGACTTGGCTTGGACGTGAGGGAGAAACTTGACCAGACGTGACTCAGTGGTAAAGTTGTTGTGTCGCAAACTAAAGGTTGTCGGTTCGATCCCAGGCCATTGTGACCCCGTCAAAGTATCCTTGAGCAAGATATTGAATCCGCAGTTGATGAAAAAAATGTTGAATGAAAAGTGTGCATTTGGCCTAAAGCTGCAGTCAAACAGCAAAATGTGCTAGTGACCAAACTCGCTCGATAGAACTTCACTGGATGACAGTGGAGAGATCTTGGAAGGAGGGAGGTTTAAGGGAAAGGCAAAGTGTTGAAAGACGGGGGAGGAAACGAGAGGAAGGAGGTGGTTGGCTGCCAAGTACAGCAGAAGTGTTGATGGTAAAAGGACGAGTCGGTTGTAGCGCTCAAACTAAACACAACTGGACTCAGATAGGCGGCGCTCAAACAAGTTTACCTCAATCGCACATTGTTTGTCGGGGCTTGTGTTTGTTTGTCACCAGGCGATGCGAATGTGGCTCCATGCCATAATGCTTTCACGTGGAGAGGCGAGTTCCGGGCGGGGGGGGCAAAAAAGAAAAAGTATGAAAGGAAGCTGCCACAGCTTGCTACTAAAAGGCAGCAGCAAATACTTTTAACCCGGCCTGTATACACATGCACACTCTGACAAACATATAGTGGCTTCCCTGCTGGCTATCCAGATGAGGTTTGGTGGCCCTGGACAAGGATTGCCTTGTTACTGACTCAATGGTGTGTTTTAGCTCCAAAATACGCTCGGTGAGAGGCAGGCGGACTTGGTCTAGGCACGTACATGTTGAATCGACTGTAACTCCATCCATACATCCATCTGTCCACTTTCTACTTAACAATCTCATGCCTGTTAGTGTGTCAGGTAGCACCCTCCTTTTATTTGAATATACAGTATGAAGAGAATGTCGCCCATTTGAGCACAGATGTCTGCCAAGGCTGAGCTGTTAACGAAAGTGGGGGAGAAAAAATGGCTTTGCTTGATAGCTGCTTCGTAGAGGATGCTAAACAGACGGGCAGTGTCGTTATGATCGGGGTGGACAGTTTATTAATGCCGAAGTTACACAAAGAATGAAAATAATTTCATTCATGTTTATGAAGGGTTAAATGGGGTGCATGCAAACAAAGTTTGTCCTACTTTTTTAAAATAAACAATAATGCTCCATTTTTGATCAGTGCTGTATTTCTACAAATGTTGTAGCACCATGAAGTGGGTAATCTGTTTTTTAAATGACCATAACTGTTTCAAGCCAGTTGACCTTATTCTTTTCAAGCTGTTATTTTGATGGACTACAACCACATACTGTTGTTTCAACTTCTACTTCGACATGGAAGTTTAACCGCTGCAACCTTCATTGTTAATTAATGAGATAAAGACTAAAGGTGGCCATTACCAACATGTTCATTGATAGGGTAGACTCACTATTGTACTGGGTGACTTCATTCAGCTAATAAGCACAGATAGAGCCCTATGTAGGTAATCTTCTCAAAGAAAATATAGATGATATAGCCTCATTGTCTACTTATTTTTTCATTGTAATTTCCAAGGCAATTACTGTGTCTTAACTGGAAGAATGAGTCCTCATTATCCTAATCGAAATTTGTAACAAGTTACAGAGAAGGGAAACAAAAAGGAAGAATGAGTAGAAGGACTTGATGATTTGCATGGCTAGTCCCCAGGACCGTTATTTTTCTAGATCAAATCAATAATACAAAGCTTGTTTTGCAATTACATGGAAGCTGGGGCTGACTTGAAGTTTGAGCTACACGCAAGACTTGTCACCTGTCAGTCACATGACTACTGTAATCCATAATAACACCAACACATATGATCGAGTTGAATATTCAGCCCATGCCCATTTGCCTCTTAGTGTGACCAAAGCGTTGTACTGAACTTCTTTGTGCCTTCACTTTTTTTTGGTCTTGCTGTCCTCCTGGTTTCCCTCACTCTTCTTGCTGTTCTGCTCATCGCTTGGCAACTTTTTCTTTGTATCGTTAGTCCTGTACTTTGCCGCTGGAAGTTGATTTGGACATTCAAACGATTTATAAAACCTTACTGGCATCTGTTCTGTGCTCTACAGTCCATCACACAAATTCACAGCAACACTTCAAACCACTGTTCTGCCCAGTGCAATCACTTATTGAAGGAAAATATGTTTTATCATGGTTCAGTGCAAATTAGGTCATTATTTAGTACTTCCTCCTTGGAGAGACACTGTACTGTACATATACAGTAAATCAGGCATGGCAAACTACTGCATACACAAAGTACACTCACAAGCACGTCAGTTAAATATTTATTGCAAATGCTACCAAGTTTTTCTACTGAGTGTCTTACTGAACAGCTATGCACCATAGAGGCCGCACTTTGTGTAAATGCATGTGTTTGTGTGTGTTTACTTCCTTGTGGCTTGTGCTCCATCAAGTCTCCTGACAGTGTGTATGTCTTGGATTGTCCACTTTGCCTGTAGATTACCCAATCAGATAATCAAGTGTATAATTGAATCCCATTCATCTGGGTGTGCTTTTATTTCTCTTCTACTGTGGTTTTGGTTTATAATTAGGGCTGGGCGATATGGCCCAAAATTCATATCATGGTATAAACCGCATCCCTTCATGGTAACATTATATATCACAGTATAGAATTACGTGTTTTTTTTTTTTTTTAAATAATTAATTTGCTTACTGGTTTACATAGTCCTTTATAGAAGCTAAATGGATTTAAAAAACAAAAAAAATGAAAGAATAAATTTACTTTGAATAACATTTATTGTGCAAATTTAAAATAAAAATTAAAAGTCAGCACTCTCTGGTGCAAAATAGTGCAAACAAAAAATATTGCTGATATTTTAAATGAAAACAATAGTACAACTGGCCTCGAGCAAGTATTTGAGGATCACAAGAGCATGCACAAGTGGCCATTGTAAACAGCCTTAGCCGTCACAATTTCAAACCGCTTTACAGAAAGAGCATAAAACAAACATAACATAATACATTAACAGCAATACAATCATAACAAACCAATTGTTTTTAATTCTTACACACGCTTTGATGTTTGGAGCGGTTCTAGATGAAAGAGAAGAGAATCAGTCTCCTTTCAGCAGTTAATCAGAGATGTGATCGCAGTATGCATGACGTCACACACACGTCTGCTACAAGATAAGTTTGCTACAAGCTAGGTCGTAAACAAGCAGCAGCTGTATCCGTGATGAGCAAAACACGCACAAAGAACGGTCCAATTTCCAGTCCCATCTAATCTGCTTCACTTCCAAGGGCCAAAACCTCCATCTCCACATCCCGCCCGACATTCTCGTCCTCAGCTCCGCCGCCATCCATCCAATGCACCAGCGTGGACCAGCAAAAAGGGACTGTGAAAAATGCTGCCGGTTTACTGGCGCAAAAACCACAAGCGACCCGCAGATCAGAATTAGTGCTGGTGCAAGCATGCCGCTGAAGGAGCGCAACCGTCAAGCACCGACATTGTCCCTAGAGGAATGTCATGGCCAAAACGCAGTGAAATGGGTCCACACGAAGGACAAAACACCACATGACAAAAAGAAGACGAAGACGGCTGCCATCTCACTGCACCATTAAAAAAACAAAAACATCATCAACGTGCGCTATGCGTTGACGTCATCAACATGCGCTACTGCAGTAAGACGGTAGGGTAGAGTCAAAATCTCTACCTTCGGCAAAATTTATACCTTATATTGAATATACCGTTTATATCGCCCAGACCTACTTATAATGGCTTATAACGGCCAGATGCGTGCCTCACTCACATTTGCTGCAGGCATACATTGATGACATACATAGAGCAGCTAAGTGCTAGAGGTTATGGTGCCTTTCTAGAGAGACTGTCAGTTGGTCTGCGATGTTATATGTTGCATAGTAACCTTCCTTTTCCTCGCTGAAAGATCATTCTGTCCCATTTGAAAATCACAAATTATTTTTATGGTAGTATAAAGGGCCCTATTTTCATGGCCAGTGCAAGCCTAGCACAAAGCCTGGTCTAACTATTTGCATGGAGTTTTGTTTCTTTCGGTATTTTTGCAGATGTGCGCAGTTAGACGTGTTTGTGCCGTTGTGGGCGTGAACACAGCCAACTTGCTTCCCAGCAAAGAGAAGCAACTCCTTTCATTTCCTTTAGATTCAGCGCAAGAGAGGGGAATTTTACAGGAATTCAGAGAGTTACGGGATTCCAGCGTGAAGGGAGTGAACTTTACCTTTAATCGCGGGATTGATGCAGGACAGGATAAAAACCTCACGGGAGCGCACGAGAGCGGGATTAATTCAATATCCGTTCGGGAAAAATCTTGGACAGATACACACTTGTACTTTTCTTTCCATACGCGTGTACAATATAGGCTGACATTTTTTCAGGAATCCCACAGGTCACGTGATTCCCATGGGATGGGAGTGAACTTTACCTTTAATCACGGGATTGGGACGGGACATGATTTTTTCTTTTTTTTCTTTTTTTCTTTTTACTATTGTCCAAGACTGGGACGGGACTGGAGTGAAAATCCACTCCCGTGTCACCCTCTAGTCCAGATCGCTGCTGTGAAGTGGGCACTTGAACTCCGCCTTCGTTTCTGATTGTTCGTGCCTGTCCTTGAGGGCGTACCAAATGTTCGCTCAACTGTACATAAATAAGTATGGAAATAGTACAAAAAGAGCAAGAGCAAAAAGCCATAAGCAGGAGTCCCTACAAACAAGCATATTTGCTAGCAATTAGCACTACTGCACACGCTGCTTCGCACCATAATCACTATGAGAGTATGAGTGAAAGGCACTGCGGAGTATCTGGTCCTGGATTATAATTAGCATATGAAAAAATGTATCTCGTGTCATGGCGTATCTTACCAACCTCATTGTTTTGTCCCAATATTATGCAGGTCCGTCCTAGCGTCCCGTTTTTGTCATTTTGTATATGTCAATCACACAGTTGTCATAGCGATTCATACGATAAATAGTGTTGTTCCAATACGTTTTTTTGGCTCCCGATACCAATACCCAGCTTTGCAGTATCGGCCGATACCATACCGATACTTAAGATTTTTTTTTCCCTCAACATGAAAAAGCTGTCCTGCCATTGGTTCAGAGCATTCAAGGGCCAATAGGATATCTTATATCGGCATGTAGTGAACATGTCACATATCAGTGAATGTCATGCACAAGCAAGACACAAGATGCTGCATCCAAAATCTTATATTAGCGTTGGAATTAATGGTATCGGCAGAGTAGTCACCGATACCGATACTACTGTTTTAATGCAGTATCAGCACCTCTGTCGATACCAGTATCGGTATCGGAACAACACTAACGATAAACCCATCAAAAGGGAATTGTTAAATTCCTTCCCATTTACTTTTTTCATGTTTACATTGTCATTTACATCCGCTTCTTATCGATGGCAGGAAATACACATTGACCGGAACTAGAACTACTTCCTGTTTTCACATCTAACAATCAAGGGAAATGTAGTCCTACTATCCACTGCTGTCTCTACTCACCGGTCAGACAACACAAGCTGAGGTTTCAAGTGGTATATTTTCAGTGTTAGAATGTGTGACTGGCGCAAGGTAAACGGCACAGCCAACTTCCGGCAGCTGTCGGGATAGAGCAAATAAGATTGGATAATGGTAAGTGCATGGACTTGTTTAGTGCTGTTGAACTGTCAACCAAGATAGCAGTTAACGTTTTGTGACTTGGTGACAACCTCCCATCGGCTGTCTTTCGCTCGCAATTCCACTCCACATTATTCCTCTTTTAAAAAATCACTTTTCTTTGCTCTCTTTAAACACAATCACTTCAATGTGCCTGCTTGCACAACTCCATTGCCCACCTTTGATCTTTTGTTTTGTCGCATATTGACTGACTTGTCTGATTGTTCTGTGATATCAATTGGTATATTTTAAAAGATGACATAATGACACGAAAATAGAATGTATGTCAGTGTATATACAGTTTATATGTTCAAAGGGAGTAGGAAGAAGTATTATCTAGTCCGACACCATATTACTCGTGTCGATACACTAGTAGGTTATTCATTTTCAATAACAAAACAAGTCAAAAATAAAAACAAAAAATCAAAACAAACTTAAGCAAGTTCATGTGCATGTTTATATCTGATTTGAATATTTCTCTAATAGTATACTGTAGTTCTAAACATGTTTTTAACATGCGAGTGATTCACACTTTTTCAATTCTATTTCATAATTATTGCATCAATTGATACCTTTTACAGAAACACATTTGCTTTGTTTGTTCTGATCTTGGATTTTAAAAAAAAAATGATTTGTGCCCCTTAACTAATAACAGCAACCTTCTTTGATCTCGAACAGCCTCTGGATAGTGTGGCAAAGTTGGTTATTATATGCTTTGTCCATTATTTGTGGCAGTGCTGTTTTGATTTCGACTAACGTGGCTCCTAATGGAGGAAAATAGTTTAGTTGGTGTGGACCTGAAATGCCCGACACCGTCAGTGTCAATCAATGAAAGCAGAAAGCCGAGAGAGAGAAGTGGGTTATGGGAGCTGTGACGTACTTTGCTCTTGCAGTAATAGGAGGAGGAGGACAAGCTGGCGTCAGTAGCCTTACATGGCTATAACAACGTGCGGTAAAAGCACTCCACTTAGCCCCATGCAGCCTTGAAGGGTGGAGGGAGATGCTCGGAGGAAATGATGTGGGTGAATTTTAAATGAGCTTTGTGCATGCAGGACTTGTTTGCGTGTGATGCATTTTAGATAGTGAAGTGAAGATGACACATAGACGTCACAGGGGATGGAATGCACGGTGTTATTAGCCTAACTTTTTATTTTGTACCCTGCTATAGATGTCAAAGTTTGCATATGTGTGTATGAACTCACATTTTAGAATTAGTGTAGTTGGGATCACACAGAGCATGCACAAAGCATGTTATGCATCACACACATGATAGGGAGAACGCATAAAGGATGTGTACAAATATGAATTTGCTGACAGATGCATGCATGCATTTACTTGACATTACATGCAAAGGTTTAGTCATGCAACGCCTCTGTGACACACGCACGCACACGCATACACTTGCCTGAGGCGGTGTCCATGGCTGCCATCAGCACAATCCATTCACAGGGGGCACAAAATGGTGCAGATGAACAATTAGCTAAAAATGATGTTATTCCGCCCTAAAAATATGAATTGGTATATAATTTTGACTAATTTGTGATTTTTTTAAAAGTGTGTTTTTGTTGGACTTTTTTAAGTTTCACTTTTGTCATAGGCCTAATACTCAGAAGGCGCCTGTTTTGACGTCACAGTTTTGCTCTTCCCACACACACTCATGCACATGAGGTGAGCATGTAATTAGATCAGTAAGCACCGGCCAGTGCGGTCTGGTTTCACGGGGCCTCCTGAGATGTGTATTGGGAACAATTAGCATCATTGAGCAGCGCTAATGTGGTTTTGTGCAATGATGACGATGTGGGAGGAGGAAGGTGGAGTTATCCTCGTCACATCCACACGTTCACATGAAGTCACAGAAAGGCTGTGATAGGCTACGTCCGTGTGTATATAAAATTATTGGATTGAAAATATAAGATTGCATTGATTTCTCTCAATATTTCACAGTGTCGTTGTTTGTTTGTTCACAGCTTTCAGATTTGTTGTGTTGCATTGCATGTTCTGCCTCAGCTGGCGGCTTGTAAGAACAGTTGCCGGCTAGTGGAGGTTTGGGTCAAGCTTATGGGTTCATCAGCATCAGTGTCTGAATCACGTGTGTAAGTGTTGGTTCTGAGAGAGGGAGAGGGAGGGAGGGGGGTGGGAGAGAGAGGGACAGAGAGAGGGACAGAGGGAGAGAAGGCTCTATTTTTGTTGACAGACTCACATACACGGAGTAAAAACTGGTGCATCTTGATTTCAGTGTCGTTGTAAGTCTAGTTTATTGTGTTGAAGTACCGTGCTAAACGTCTCTAGAGAGACTCGGTTCCCATAGTTCACATTGTAGAGCCATTCACATCACTAGTATAGTGCCCTTATGTGCCCTTTATGTGAAGGGGGTGGGGGTGTACATATTCTGACACTGTTAATTAATTAATACAATGCTAAATTCTTATGATTTTTCATTTTTTGTTTTGTTTCATGCTACTGTAGCTTTTACAGTAATTATTATCTTAGCTTGTCATCTTAACACTAGCACTAAATGCTAATTGTCAATGCTAACTACCATGTAGCCTGCAAATGTGATGCTAGTCTATTTTAGCTTAGCTTCTGCTTCAGCCATGCGGTTATTTTGTCTGGTAGGATTAGGGTTGCCAACTTTCTCATCCCAAAATAAGGGACAGGTGCACGGCACGGTGCCATGGTTGTGTGAGCATGCTGTGTGAAATCAGTGTCTATTCTGTAGTGTTATTCCGATACCGTTTTTTGGCTCCCGATACCGATACCGATACCCAGCTTTGCTGTATCGGGCGATACCGATACCATACCGATACTTACGTTTTTTTTTCCTCAACATGAAAAAGCTGTCCTGCCATTGGTTCAGAGCAATCAAGGGCCAATAGGATATCTTAGATCGGCATGCAGTGAACATGTCACATACATACCAGTGAATGTCATGCACCAGCAAGACACAAGATGCTGCACCCAAAATATATATTAGCGTTGGAATTAATGGTATCGGCATGTTACTTGTGAGTAGTCACCGATACCGATACCACTGTTTTAATGCAGTATCGGCACCTCTGCCGATACCAGTATCGGTATCGGAACAACACTAATATTCTGATTAGATTCGAAATGCACAAAGTTTGTACATTCCCTTTAATCCTTACTGCAGGCCATCATTATGTAACCTCATACAAAACCTCAAAGAAACTACAATTTGCCTCTTTACCAAAAAAAAAAAAAAAAAAAAAAGAAATGCAAAAGAGGAGCGTGCCTCACCAAATTTACGTTTTCTATGGAGACTTTTCTTTCTTACAGGTTTATCCATTTTCTCTTCCTAACCGACAACCCTACACATTTTTTATTTTATTTTTAACACTACACATTATTGTTATTATTTTCTAACCACTTACTCAGTAAGCCGCTACAACAAATGCACGTGCTGATGCCTGATGCCTGTGATTGGCTGACAGGTGCCGTGCTTCGTGACATTGCCGTTTTAGCTGATCTAGGACCTGTAGAGTGCGGTTTGCTGTGTTAAGCGCTGATTGTGAAACTTGCCAGTAAGCTAAATTCTCGCAGTATTTGTTCATAAATAGTACGAGAATACATCTTGTATTGCTCCCGCTGATACGTTCGCAGGCGACGTATTAAGATCGGCGTTTAGAGTGTAGGCGACACAAAGCTGTGACGAAACCAGGAAGTGCCTCTCTCTCTCTCTAGTTGCCTCTCTTATCTTGCAAGATCTTCACATAACGTCACACCCAGCGACTCATTTTAATGGCTACGAGCAACTTCTTTGTCACTTGTCAACCTACGGGAGCAGCCGTGGTCCAAAAGTGGCAATGATGCCGTTTGCTACATTTCATGTAAGAATTGAGAATTATTTTTACGGGACTTTTGAGTTCCCGTACAGGACATAACAATTTAGCCAAAAATACGGGGCGCCTCGGCTAAAATGGGACAGTTGGCAACCCTATCATTACCAATCCTGCTGATGGCCATTTTTGAGTTAAGGCAAAAATACGGCAAAACTTCGAATACCTCGACAATCAATATTCAAGACTGTATCAGAACATTTGATTATAAACACATCTGTACCTACTGTAGCTTTTTTTTTTCATATTTAGTCCTAAACTGCAGTGCAGGAAAGAAAGATCACTAACAGAGTTGTTTTTTGTTTTTGTTTTTTTTTTAACTCTGAAAGCCACGTCCAACCTCATCATTTGACTGCTATGGCAAACAAATTGTAAAATCAATTCAGTCAGAGGATGAGTGGGGTTTTGGTGGATGGTGTGTTGTATTGCACATCAACACTTGGTAGTGACAGAAAGTGATGAGTCGTTTTCTTCATCAGTAGCTCCTGCTCCTCTTTTATTTTTAGATGGAGGCGCGAGGGCAAGTAAAGAAGAGACAGCAAATGAAGTGTGCTACTTCTTTTCTTTTTTTTTTTCTCTCATTTTGCAATGGACTGGCAGTAGTTGCACAGCTCTTCCACTGTAGTTTGTAACTACATACACAAAGTCATTGTGAGAACTCTGAGCAGATCCCAGGTCAGACAGTAACCTTTAAACACCAATGACGGATGTGTTGACAATCTCATTTTCAGCTTGCACGCTTGACTTAGAGTGTCTTGTAAAATGGCTGTTATTTGACAATTAATTAAATATCATATTAATGTATATTGTAGTATGAATGTGGGGGTGCATGTGCGTGTGTGTCTTCCTGTCACTGAATGTATGGTGAAAAGTTTCTGCTTGGGGAGTTTAACTTTTGGTTACCAAATATGGTTCTTTGCGCTATGCGCTTACATGTTATACATATCCATTTGGGAGGGATGATAATGTTCCCCCCGACATTTATTTAGTATTCTTACTTTTTGCCTCATTCTCAGAGATGGAGGGAATGATGTGATCCTGTATGATTTTGTAAACATCAACATGTTTACTCATACCATCTTTTCTACCTCGGAAGGATGCTAACTAGTAAATTTGAGTTCTTCTTGGGGAATTTGCTGACATTTCTTTGTAAAACATTTCCAAGCACATTTGTCTTGCTGATTTTTTTTTCTTTTTCTTTTTTTTACCTTGGTCCATGTTTGCTTGGTATCATATAATCACATTACATTGTTGTACTGTAGCTTTAAATGTATCTAATGTATTTGATGGTTGCTAGTGTGTTAGCTGTGTCTTACTGAATATGCTGTACATACTACTGACCATTTTTGTGCCATAATAATAATAATAATAATAATAATAATAATAATAATAATAAGATGATGAAGAACTAGACTAAGTGCATTTTCTCAAGAAATTGCGCGGGAATGCTGAAAGCAGAATGCTAATAGATGGATGCTAAGATTTGAATGCATATGGAATGCTTATGAAGTAAATTGAGAGATAAATTATGAAATTATAAGCTCCTGGTTACTGGACAATGCGCTTTACCAACTGTGCCACCGAGCAGTATCAGACACCTGGTGATGATGATAAGTTATATGTATGGAAGTGGACGTGGAAAGTGACACTTAGAAAAGGTTAAATGTCTGAGAAAAGTTGATGTTAAATGTTAAATTGTGCAAATACTGTAAGTAATGTGGAATCAGACAACATATATCCCGGGAGGCATGAATTTTTGAAGCTAGTTGAAATTTGAACAATGTAAATTGGAAGTATTATTTGGCAATTGTTACGTGGCAAAAAAGTGTGGAGAATAAAAATCACAATAACATATGTGGGAATGCTTCAGCATTCTCACAAGGACTTTTAGCTGTTTGATTTTGAAACCAATGAAAGCAGCCCTAGCAAAAAACGATCCCTCTATTTGAACAGGCCTTCAGTGATCGATCAGTACACGCGACCCACAGCTTGGTTGTCATGCACCATCCTCTGTCGCGTAAACCCTCAACAAGTACTGCAGGTGTGGGCATAGTATTATTATGACCAACTGAGCAACACGTTTATGGTCCATTGACGAGTCACTTTGATCTTTGTCCCAATGTATCTTGGCAACCAGGTATTTCCAATACCTGGGATTTCTGTATATTGCAGGTCGTGCCATGGCCGGACCAGCAGTGAGCACTCGCAATTGGCAGATGCGGAGTGGGGGGTGGGCGGGTGACAGGGCAGAGGGAGGTTCATGAAGCGGCAGAGGAGAGCAGAGAAGCAGATGAGCAGAGAGGGCAAGGAAATGTTGGCGTGCTGCACTACTGAAATGTCACTTGCTCCATATTGATGTTCGTGTGCCGTTTTGAACTGCAGTTAAGGACAGAGATCACTGCAGAGGCTTCTTCAGCATTTTGTATCACAAGACTGCTTGGTTTGTGCTCAGAGCCAACACAAAAGATGCAGAGGAGGCACTCATCGGGTGTCATGGGATGCCACCTGGACAATTCACATCCTGCCAAGCAGGTAGAGTGTTTGTTTGTTGACGTGAAGACTTTTTGCATAGTTTGTGCGCATACTTATCTTGCGTTTGTGCAAGCATGTGCTGAAAATTAGAATGCAATTGACTCATTAATGGGGAGATGGGACAAGTTGAAGCGATGTCTAAATTAAGCTTGATACAACCTAGTTTTTAGGTCAATTACAAGTGTGCAGCTTTTGGTGTTCGTAGGCAAGAGAGTGAAACGGCTGTTGGGAGATTTAGTGGCACTATTATTCTTTCATGACCACCATGTTCCTTTAATAAAATTGACTGTGTTGGTTTTTATCCTATCCTGTCCTCAGGGTGCACAATTACACTGCATGACTGAGTTGTAGTAACAATCTTGAATCATATCTTCAATTTCCCCTCAGGTGATCAGAAAATGTTTGTCTTAACCATTTACTGTATTCTTAAAATATCCTCTTTCAAAAGAATGCCAGAATGACGCCACGAAAACAGACATCTTTCGTCATCATCAACAAATCAATATTTGCACTCGCTCCCACTTTAATTGGCCTGCAACTCTTTTTGATTTCTGCAGTCTTGCAGTAGCGTGTAAATCGGCAGTCATTCTCAAGCAACCAGAACATGAACGTGGCCTCCTGAGGCATCTATTTTTACAGAAATATTTATAGTTTTTTATGGTGAGAATTTTTAACACATTCACTGCCATAGACGACTATAGACGTCAAAGATTAATTTTTACTGTGCTGGCAGTGAATGAGTTAAAGAAACGTTTATATCTCATGCGATGACTTTATACAGGTGTACCTTAAGTTGTGAAGTTTTATCTAATGCACTACTGAAACCGATTACAACAGAATGTATAGTTAATGTAGTTTATATTGTGGTGAAGCTCAGCTGGTCTGCTCGAATGAGTTGTTCCCGTTTTCACTTGAGTGACCACACTGCCTTTGGACTCAGCTCCTTTTCCTTTCTGTCCTTCTCTCTTTCTCTTTGCTTTGTCTCTCTTCTCTCACCATCTGCCTTTATGCCTGATCTGCCTACATATATTCTCACTGTCTCAGGAGAAGGCTGGGGGATGGGGGTGAAAGAGGGAAAACTAAAATAGTTGGAAGTAGCAGAGATGGGGAGGAGTCAGAACCTAGAGGGATTCAACATTGTCATGCTTCTGGACGCAGAGTGAGCGGGCAAATTTTGTTTGATGTGATGATGTGGGGTTATTTAGGTTGGAGTCTCGGCTCAAGTTTGCTTGGCCTGCATGTTCTCCCATGTGCTTCCTCTTACATTCCAAAGAGATGCAGATTAAAGGGATACTTCACTTATTTAGCCTATTATAGCAATAAAAAGTAAATGTTTTGTCTGATTATTATTTTTTACGTACAAATAGTACCTTTAAAAACACATTTTGCAACTTGCTGTTGACTGAAAATGACATCACAAGGGCTCAGATAACCAATCGCAGCTCAACTGTTTTCCAGGTTTGGTCATGTGACATTCACAAGCTGAGCTGTGATTGGTTACCTGAGCCCTTGTGATGTCATTTTCAGTCGACAGCAAGTTGCAAAATGTGTTTTTAAAGGTACTAATTATACATGAAAAATAATGAAAATATCAAATTTATTATAGGCAAAATATTCACGTTTGACTGCCAAAAATGGCTAAATAAGTAAAGTATCCCTTTAATTGGAGACTCTAAATTATCCCTAGGTGTGATTTTGAATTTAAATGGTTGTTTAATTGACTGGCCATAATGTGGACAAGCTAAATAATAAATGTAGTGCTGTCAATAACGACTTTTTTTTTTTTAAACTGAGTCGCCTATCGATTATTCCATCAATTAATCGATGAATCACCCCGCCCCCCACCAAAAAAAAAATAATAATTAAAAAAAAAAGTATATATATATATATATATATATATATATATATTTTTTTTTTTTTTTTTTTTTTTTTTTTAAGTCCACTAAGGTTGAACGCGAGTTGAATTTAGTGGCTATAAATACTCATTGTTCCTTATCTTCTGCACACATATGCATATATTACACAAACACCAACAAAATTAGCCTATGCTAACAATCGCGATTAGCATTCGCACTGAATAAACTCGAATCACTGACTTATTGTACTTTTCCTGAAAATCACTTCATAGTCCAACATTTGATCAAAATATTAATGGGGTGCACTTAAATAGAGCTTTATCTTCATTATATGTTTACTATGCCTGTCATATTTGCTTGTCTCGTTCAAACAAATTGAGCCTACAATGGCCATTGATGCAGCATACTAACTGGTACCACATACGCACAAAAAAGGTTTTTCCAATCAACTTACTTTATGCTCCAGGATCCCGCGCCGTCACCTTGATGTTTTTCTTTTATTATTTAATTATTTTCAGGGTGGTTCTGTTAGTTTGTATTAGTTTTTGTTATTTAAAAAATGCTTAGGTTTAGTTTAGTTTGAGTTAGTTTCATTATTATTATTTAATTTTTTTTAAAATGTGTATTACTTGTGCGCAATATTTAATTTAAAAAAACATGTTAAAATGACAAAAGTAAAACATTTCTCACATAGCATTACATTTCGGCTGAGTTAAATCCATAAATTCAAAATCACGAAGTGAGTTCGTTTCTACCGCTAGCGTCCGTGTTTGCAAACTCCTTTGCATCTGTTGTTAAGTGCATTGTGGCCAAATAGGTCAATTGGGCTCACATTTGGTGGTGAGTCCTTTTGGCAAATCCTGCATGGCCTACTAGCCTGCACGCTACTTGGAGGAGTCAAAAACAAAAACAAAAACAAACAAAAAAATGCGGATAGTCGCCGTATCAGGAGGAGTCTTGCTTTTTTTTTTTTTTTTTTTTTTTTTTTTTTTTTACATAGTAGATAGTAGATAGCACCTTTTTTTTCTTCCCCCCCGAAAGCCCAGCTGCACTATAAGCACAGCAACATCATTGTGCGTCATAAAGGGTCATATCTCATATTCAAACTTCCATTACTCAGTGCTATTAGCACGTAAACAAATTCTGACTGTTTGGGAGGAAAATTCACCAGAACTATGCTGATACTCCAAATGGTTCAAGAACAGCTTCAAAATTACTTTGGGTGCACCTTTTTTAGGCATGTTTTCGGCAAAAATGGCATGCAAGAATGATAAGGTTAAAAAGAAAACAGATTGATATGGCTGATGTCTTTGTATACAAGCAACTTCAGTATAGGCTACTAGGTTTATTCAGTGCACTGTCCTCTTTTCCATTGACGATACTTCATTTGTCATTCTTTGGGATCTAATCTTGCTAAGATTCATTCAACTATCTCAGTTGACATGATTGCCTCTGTTGTACTGTGGCTTGTATTTCTGTTCATGTCCCGCCTTTCTGCACGGTTGGCCTGTAACCTCGTCTGTATGGGAAGTGGCACAGCAGCATGACTTGGACAAATTACATTCTCTCACAAGATGCACATTTAGACAGTGTATTATTTCTTGGTTGTGTGAGCTTTTAATTAATAGGCTGTTTCAGTTACTTGCATAGATATTTTTCATGTTTTTTTTAGGGCTAAATTGAATACAGAAAATTAACAAATTATCCAAAAGGCATCTTCTGGAGCTTCACGCTCGAGGTGTTTTGAAAGTGAATGATTTTTAGTAACAGACTTTATAATTGAGAAATAAAAGTTTAATTGGTTGTGTGCACTTGATAATTCTTTTAAATCTTAAGTTTTCACCATTCATGTATTGTTTCATAGGGTCTTTCATTATAGTGTATGTACATCAGTTATCAAGGAGTCTGGAGTCCAGATTTTGTGACGTGTATGTGTGTGCGCCGTTCTGGTACATGCACATCTTTGTATCTGTCTTGACACAGATCCACTGGTTTGCATCCACTTTTGATTTAGGCCTGCTACACACTTAAGTCATCTGGCCATACACAACTGAACTGTTGTGCTATTTGTGGGCTTGTTGCAACGTAAAAGATGTGTGGGCCAGTGGAAAACAGCATGTCTTCTTATGGGATCTTTCACAACAAAATGTACATTTCATTTTGTATGTAGGCCTACTTGTTGCCATTAAGCGAAGTGTGGAGAGTCTCTGTCGCCTAAATGCAAGTGCAGTCGAGAGGAGTGATGATTATTTGCAACATCTCTTTTATTCCTGCCCCGTTTCCTCTCTTTGTATTAGCTACAGTGGCCTGGCTAGGGCAATCCGCTTCTTCCTTGCTATGTGTTTGCGGCTCAATAAAACACTAATACAGTACAGTATATGTGGCACCTCCAATAGCTGTTTCCCCATAAGAACACCGGTCGGTGTAACAAGGTATATGTTTAAGCGTCAATTTCCAGGTGTGCTCTTGTTATTCACAGACTGTAATTTGCTTGCAATTGTCTAGTTCAGTCACTTTCAGCCATGTTGTTGCTGTGCAGCGTGTCTAACGCATTGACTGACACTGCCCCTGCTGTTTCTACGGGCTTTTATGCTGGAACAAATCAATTACCTCAACTTTGCCTTGCTCAATCACTACGGTGTTACCGGCTCATTTATTTATGCCACACTGAATTCACCTGCAAATGTTTTACATACAATAAGTAGTACTATAAATTACGTAACAAAACCTGAAAAATGCTGTATATGTATTTTACATTGCTTTTAATTCAATTAAGTGATTATTGTTTTTATGTGTTGTCTTATTTCCTGTAAAGAGCTTCAGTCAAAATATTGTCGCGTTCCAAAAAAAAAAAAAAAAAAAAAAAAAATAGACCTCAATTCCAAGGTCGAACACTCTAATTGGCTCCCTCAAAAACACACACACGCACACCCGCGCATGCAACACTGCATCCATTACTGCCAGGTAATGGGTAAATGTCGGAATAGCAGGATGTCATAAAGCTCTGGAGTGGTCTAATGGGTTTTGTTCAGGTTGAGGTGACACGTGCACACTCCCACGCGCACTTAAGTTGTGCCGTCACGCGCTCTTCCAGGAAACAATCTCCCAACATGCTTGATGGGGGCGTTTACTCCTCAGCAAACATGTTTGAAGAGTTAACGCAATTTGAGTTAGGAAGCATATTATGAGAATCTGTTTGACAACCGAGTGGTCATTGTTGCTGGTGTTACCTTTCATGCCTCACAATTCTTCAGGGTTAAGATCTAGTCAGGCAAATATGTTAGCACGAAGTTGCAAAAACTTTTAATTGACAATTCCAGATGTCCAGTCTGATATTTCAATGAAAACAAACAGCGTACAAACTGCTTTTGCCTGTGACTAGCAAACAAACCAGGCAGATGTTTATAGTAGTCAAATGACACTTCATCACATTTTGAAATCAAAATGATCCTTACAAATCAAAATATAACAATCCAAAGTTCAATGCCTTTTTAATGAGCGGTGCACTTCCTTTCATTGAGTTCATGCTGCATTCGAGTCAAGTCAGAAATGTCTCACTTCCGACATCAAAATATTCGAGACAAATATATACAACAAAATGGCTGATTATGATAAATTGTTTGTTGTTCTGGTTACCGCAGACAATCCAAATCACGTTGGGGTAACTGAGGTTTCTTATGTTCGATAACTACATTAATATAATAATAAATACCGAGATAAATATGTTTGCAATTGTGTATAAGATGTTTTGCCATTTGTGTCTTTATTGTCGAGTGGCGTCAGATTGAAGCCGGTCGGTGATGTCAGGGTCCTTTTTTTTTCTCGGGTTCAAGGGGGTGTTCCCGTGCATATTGCATACTTTCTGGATTTAAAAGTGCAACTTCCAACATTCCTCTTGAACTCGAATGCAGCATTAGACTACCATTTTGACTTGTGACGCAATTTTGACATGAGCTCGGAATTGTCAATACACTGAAAGGTGCATTGTGGAGTTTGGTTAAAGATTTTTCTATATCATGCATGCTCCACAATGTCCAGATGAGTACAAAGAGCCTTGGCTTTTTAACTCATTGACTGCCATTGACGGAAAAAGACGTCAAATAATGCATTTTTGCTGGGCTGGCAGTGAATGTGTTAAACACAATGTGCCAATATATTTTGTGATTATATTGCAGCCTCCTTTTTTCATTTTTTTTTTTTTAAGGCAAATTTTGCTTAAAAATCAATTTTGGTTACATCTCATCTTAAGTCATTGACTGCCATTGACGGAAAAAGACGTCAAATAATGAATTTTTTGCTGGGCTGGCAGTGAATGTGTTAACTGCAACTGTGCTCATCAGCTTATATCTTCCCTTCAGTGTGGAGTGTTTGCCTCGAACACTCGGGGGCGGGGAGGAGTGGAGGGTGACGTCATGCTTATCCCCGCAGACATGTAGTGTTGTGTTCGCTAGCGTATGACATAATTGGGATGGAAACAGAAAAAAACAAAACAAAAATAAAGTGTTGGAATGCTAATACTAAAAAATGCTAGCATAAAAGCGATGCAGAACTCTTAACTGTGTTCATTTGTCTGTGGTGCATTGGCACGCAAGAGCAGCGAGGGGACCATGCCTCAGAGATTGCAAAATTCAGTTGTCTAAATTTCTGATATACTCAAAATTAATCAGATGTTAGAAGGACTGATCGGGAGCTGCCAGTTGTTTCTTGGTGCCCCCTGTATTGTACACTGCAGGACTGTGAATGCAAACTTGGTCACAGATACAAGCGTGTCAAAGGAAGAGGTTGTTGGCAGCCGCTAAGTGAAGTTGCCTTGGGGTGAGGTAGATGGGTGAGCCAAGGCTGATAAAAGCATCATGTGTGCTCATTCGCTTCATGTGTTGCCTCATTGTGGAGAAAAGGAAAGGGAGAACAGAACACATCTGGTCTGTTTTGAAGATCTTCATTTAGCATCCTTTGGTAACCATTCAATATTATTGAAAATTACAATTAACATGATGAAAACCACAAGCCTGATTAGGTGCACGAAAATGTCTTGTTGAATGTTCGGTTCATATAGTGGTACATTGACGCAGCCCTCCCACGAAAAATGCTAATTTTAATTTTTTTAATATAAAATCATGATAAAATAGATGGTAAAGAAATACAGTGTAATTTAGCCAAAAGTCTCACACAGTTTAATACGTTCATGTGTCAATGTGTGCCTTTTAGGGGTGTGGCCTATTGAGTGATGTCGGGGACTGCAGCCCGTCAGATTGGAGGTTTACCACGCTGCTCGTTCAGTGTTAGCATCTGCTTCTACATGTGTTGGGGATATTGATTTGATTATAAACTAAAGAGGAGCTGATTAGCATTTGTTGACATTAACGAAAGAATCCATTACAAAACCGCACAAGCTTGACCTTTGACATAGACAAGCATTTGGTCATATCAGCCAGTGAGTGACTGCTAAATTTAGATGAGAGAAGGTGGCATAGCACAGGAGGCCGTAATCCATCTTTCAGTGTTGTTGTTCCAAAAGTCATTGTTCCATTGTTTATCAGCATTACACAACAATTAAAAAATTAAATACTTCCCCATTAACATGACAAGTGAGAATCAATTAAATTAGGGTGACCAGATGTTCCAGTTTGTCAGTGATTCACATGATAATATTTACTTTCACATTTACGTTAGCGTGCTCATTCTCATCTGCAACTAAACTAGTAGGCTTGTTTTGGTCATACCAGAACTAGAACTACTTCCTGCCTCCGTGTTTAAGAATCATGGGAAGTATAGTCCTTCTAGCCTAATGTTGCAGTCGCCAGTCAGACCCAACACAAGCTGAACTTTTCTTGTGGTATATTTCCAATGTTACAATGCGGGACCGGCGCGACGTAAATGGTACAGCCAGCTTGCAAAAGATGCCATGACCGAGCAAAAAAAGGTTAGATAATGGTGAGTGTATTGTATTGTGTAGCGCTGGTGAACTGTTAACCAAGATAATATTTAGCATTAGCTCAAGTAATAACACAACCACCATTTGCCTGATTGACTAGCAGGTAGATTTGTTATAAAAAGTTCCTGATGAGAATTATAAACAAGGATTTAAAAAAAAAAAAAAAAAATGTTGTGGTTTATGGCGAGCTGGAACACATTAATGGGATTTAAATTCAGTTCAAACTCATACATAATGATGGTTAGTCTGCTCCAGGCTTTACTGTAGTTTAGAACCACAATCCACATGCACAGAATACACAAGCGTATTCCTCAAACGTCATCGTTCTCCCAAAGCTAGTTCATGCGTCACTGTGGTGTGACATCTTTGTAGTGCACAAGAATATGCGAGCACGGCTGACCGACTTTTCTTCTTTTGTCTTCTCTTCTTAAGTCGTCGGGTACGAGTGTGGTGGTGGACATCGCAGTGATGGGTGAGGCCCATGGATTGATATCAGACTTGCTGGCAGACCCCTCGCTGCCCCCTAACACCTGCAGCTCTCTGAAGGCTGTCAGCAGCCTCCTCAGCACCCAGATTATCCTCCAGCCACTCCATCGGCCCCACGTGCCACCAGTCACACACGCCTGCTCCGACTCAGAGGACGGGCCTGATAAAGTAGAAAGACTAGCCATTCCAAAGGTGAGTGTTTTTTCCACCCTCCTTCCTCTCCATGCTTGTATCCCTCCTGCTGCCCAAACTATGAAAGTGCAAACAAAACACTAATTTAGCAGTTCCTGCTAAATTAACTGAAATTTAACTGTGTACAAGGGTGGAGTTTTCTTTCTTTTGGTATTTTCATAGACGGGTGCAGCTAGAAAGGTGTGTTTGAGTCTGTCTGCGCTTCAATCAAATCCACCGAAATCTCCTTATGCCGCCTGCGCCACAACTTAGACCTGCTTTTATCTGGTCTAATGTCTAGTTCACTTTCTGTTACCCAATTGCCAGGTGCATTAGGGGCATGTAATACAAAACCCCGGAATGCCTAGAAAGGGGAAATACAGTCTGCCAAATTCGCAAACATGGTAAACATGACTTATCAAATGAAGATGTGTCTTCATTTTTTAGTTTTTACACAAACTAGCGCACTTTTGTTTTTTCTTCGGCTAATTCATGGCACAGAAGTCAGTGGTCACACTTTTACACCAAAAAGCTGTTTCAGGTTATGCCAGTAAAACAATGTAACCTTGTGGGAGCAAACCAAATACAGGAAAATCAAGCAATCGATAACTTTGTCAATGAATGTATTTTCTCTTCCACGCATACCACATATCTTAGCGTCCTACAGTATATGTTCAGTTTCCCAGGACAGCTACAGTATGAAAGCTATGGACTTGTGTAGAGTCTGTGTGTATTTTTTATTTTTTCAAGAGACCCAAATCAGTTCTAACATACCTTTCTCAAACAAACATCCAAAATGCACATAAGCATCTACACAAATGTCAACAACAACAACAACAACAACATAGAAGTAACCAATAGCACCTGCGTAAAACAATGACTTACATACATACTGTACATGTTTTAGGATTGTAGGAGGTAGTCAAGTATCCGCAGAGAACACAAACATACTGAGAACATGAAAACTCCACACACCCACTCTTCCCCCTAAATGAAAAAACAAACAAACAAACAAAACCTTGTTTGTTGCTATATACATCACAATGCAAATGTCAGAGCTCTTCGCTGACGTAGCAATGAGCTGTAATGCAACTAAACAATGATGCACATGCCTCTAAAGGGCTTTTTAATGTTTTACAAGGCCAGCGCTTCAAAATGTATGCAGGCACTTTAGGCGGCAAGGAAACTAAATAAAGCGTATGATGCAAGGCAAGAAAGGCCTACCAGGAAAGTTGCTTTAACACTGCATGAGTGCACACAAACATGGAGCTCAATGAAATGCTGCTTGGTTTTGGCTGACTGAAAATATATGTGGGCTTTCATTTAGCAACGTGAAAATTGATAATTAAGGTCGCCACTGCTGTTTTGTTGAATGAAACAGTGTTTCGAGGAGAGAGCTTTGTTAGAGTAGCTAAATCAAGCTACTCTATGTGTCTATGGAGGAAGCATTGGCCTTTTGTAATAGGATCATGTTGTTGGGGCTTCTGTGATTGGCTGGCAACCACTCTAGGATGATCACCGACTCAGTCAGCAAGCAGAGGCCACTGCTCACCCATGACCTTTATGCTGGGAAATGATAGTAAAAGCACGATATAAAATGGATGATTGGATGGCTGTTCTGGGCTTTTACAATAATGACTCTATGAAATGTGTTACAGATAACACAACCTTTGTTTAGGTTTGTATTACTTTTTTAGGTAATCCTATAATTCATTCAAACCCAAAAACTTATTTATAGGGTTTTTTTTTCTTTGTTTTTTTGTTTTTTGTTTTTAAATGCTAGAGCATACAGAAGGGGTTGGTGCAGCTTTTGACCTGCAGAAGACACTTAAAGCAATGGTAGTTATTAAAAAAAAACGGCCAGCAGGTGGCGGCTTAGTATAAGAGATC
Organism: Festucalex cinctus; assembly: GCF_051991245.1. Classification (NCBI taxonomy): domain Eukaryota; kingdom Metazoa; phylum Chordata; class Actinopteri; order Syngnathiformes; family Syngnathidae; genus Festucalex; species Festucalex cinctus. The sequence goes on from NC_135423.1 coordinate 16,930,697, forward strand.
AGCCAGGGTCATATTGCAACAAGCTTTTTTCCCCCCACGTTTTCAACAGGTTTGTGAATAATCATGAAATTTAGCTATATTCTAATGCTAATTGCTGGAAAACAGAAACAGATACACATATACTTTTTCTTCCTGATGAAAGAAGAAACTCTAATCTTTCTTTTGGTAGGTTCCATGTTTTTAGTAACACAACACAGTATTCTGTGGGTCTTGCAAAATCAGAGAAAATCCAGTAAAACAGCCGGGAGCGAAGGACTGAAAATGGCTGGGAGTGATTTTGTTGACATATTCTAACTTTAGCCATAGGGCACTGAACACCCAGCACAGACCACATGTAATTTAAGTCCTATTTTTCAGAAAATTTTAGTTGAACTCTCGGATGTACCAGTATTTGAGTGTTCAATCTTTGAGGTTTTACTGTACTTGTGTTTTCTGTATTGGCAGCGTCTTAGGCGAAGCCTCCCCCCCGGGTTGTTGCGGAGAATCTCATCAACGTGGACCACGACCACGTCGGCCACTGGGCTACCTGCCATAGAGCCTGGGCCTGTACGACGGGACCGCTCAGCTAGCATCAAATACACCACAGAAAGGTACTAACAATATTGTGTAATTTTGGGATGTGATTATTGATTCATCTTACTTTTTTTCCCTCACTGATGCAGTGAATCATGGAGAAACTCGGTTATGACAACCATCTCAAAAAGCCGCTCCATGTCTGCCTCCTGTGCTGCATCCATCACATTGAACCACTTCTACAGCAAACCGCTGGGAAGACCAGGTGGGTGAAAGCATCAAGATATTTCTTGAAGTTTCTGGACCTACTTGTCTATGCAGTGTCTTCCCAAATGTCTTAAGTGTGTCAACCTCTCCTTCAGGTTTCACCCACTCCAACATATCACCTCTGGGCTCTCCATGTCCGTCACCCCCCGTCCAGGGTACTCCTGTCTCCAGTCCAACTATCAAGACATGTTTAGTTCAGCTTCCTGAGATTGCCGTGCCGCTGGCAGATCAGGCCCCTGGCTGTGCTGTCTCCAAGAGTCACCACCGAGCCTTAACACATAGCCAGAGCGCTCCAAGCTCCACCACCCCTCACTGGAGACCATCACTCTGTAGCAGGTAAATTCAGCTCCACACAACAGTATTATTGCAATTTGTTACCTGCGTTGTCTTCCAAAAGTAGTGGAACAGTAAGGCCAGTTCAATTTCTTTTTGCTAGGGACTGAAAATATTTGGGTTTGACAACAAAAGATCCAGAGACAAGAAATCAAAATTTCATCTTTTATATCTGTTGGATACACAATTTAGAATACACCTTTTGTTTAAATCCACTCATTTTCATGTGAGCAAAAATATTAGAACAGGTCTGATTTATCCTGAATTATATCTCCATTCAGCATAAGATTAGGGCAGTGGGTTGCTTACTTTGTTGGAGGTACTGAACCCCACCAGTTTCCTATGCGCAAATGGGTCAGCAGATACAATGAAAACAGCAACGGCCCAAGAATTGAACCCTGTGGCGCGCCATATGTTCCATTCATGCGCATGTGTACATGTGAATTTATATTGCATATATTCGTCCAACCATTTTATTTAATTATTTTTTGCCCGACAGTTAGTAGGAAGAGATTATAATAAAGAAATAACATGATGTACCATCAAGCATTCTCGCCAGTTCAGAGGCTCTATCAAAGCGTTATGTATGCTCTAGCATAAAAAAAACAAAACAAAAAACAATCATTAAAAACAACAACAACATATAAATATGTCTTTGGGACACTTAAAACATTTAATATAGAATGTATTTATACGTTTTGGGGAACAAATGAGTTAATATTGAATCAACTGTGAAACTCAGTGGCGATAATGTAATGATTTACGCATGCATGACTTATTCTAGGAAGGATGGGATCACTATTCTTCATTGATGAGCAATTTATTGGCGATGGCAAAATGTACTCATAAGTACATTGTCTGTAACCCAACTGTCTGGGAGCTCCTTCATTAGGCAGCAAAATAATGAACCAGAACACACTAACAAAAAATAACAAAAGGAGTTCATCAGGGGAAGGAAGTGGAAAGTTTAATTTAATATCTAGAATTAAAGAGGAGACGGAAAAGAAAAGATGTATAGTTTTCTCTCTCTCTCTCTCTCTCCCTCCCTCCCCCTCCCTCTCTCCATGTGGGATTTATTACATTGAATACATACTGTTGCATTTCAATCTTGACATTAATTCTGCAAGTGCTGCAACAAAAGATGAACAGACAGTTTATCTAAATGAGAATACTATAACAGTCTGTGAGGAAATGAGTCACTTGATTTATCAGCATGAAGAGGACAGGAAATGAGTCAGTAATCAGAGAATGATCAGGGAGAAATAATGTGCATCCTCTGCTCTCTTTTTTATCAGCTGCGGCAGGCAGTTCAACAATCGACTGAACCACGGGGTAGAATCTATTGCCAAGGTGGACCAAATACCGCGTCCAGGTAAACAGCAGAATTATGCTTGCATACATTTTAGACACTTTTGTCAATTCTGCACAAGACTCACACAGACAAAGAAAAGAATCCACTTTATTCTGCCTAGACCAGAAAAGTTGGAAGGTGTTTACTTATGCGATACATATGTAGGACAATGCAAAACCACATTTTGGTATTATTCTTTTATTTTATTTCTATTGACCGACTGCATATTCCGTGTTCCTATCAGATGAGCGTGCAGTTGCCTCATCGGACTACGACAGCACCTACGATAGCACTTATGAGACCAACCACAGTGACAGCAGCGACTTTGCACAGAATGAGGAAGAAGCCGAAGCAGGCAAGAAGCCGAGAGAAGGCTGCCGACAGTATCCGTCGGAGGGCATCGTTCTGCATCCCCTCCTGCCATCCCCTGAGGTTGGCAAACAGGTTTTATTGGGACCAAAATATGGTTCGTTTAAATCAATTGTTTGATTAGCACGATCGTCTGGTTTTTAGCAGGTTTGCCACACCGTACTGAGGTTCAAGGTTCAAATCTCAGCTCCAGCCCTTCTATGTTTTTCCTGTGGTTGCATGGGATGTCTCCCGTAACTCCGGCTTCCTCCCAAATTGCACAAACACGCAAGTTAGGTTAATTAAAGACTCGAAATTACCCATAAGTGTGAATATATGTGTGTATAGTTGTTTACATGTGGCCTGCTTCTGGCTGGTGACCAGTCCAGGTTGTACTCTCACCAAATCTCAGGCATAGGATATTATTTATTGATTTATTTAATTTTATTATATAATTTAATGTATTATTTAATTATTATTTCATACATTCAGTTACTTCTCTTGAAAGTATGTTTCAAATTCACACCGAAAGGCATTACAGTACTGTTGCAATCAATACATGCATAACTTTATTCTGTGCATGAGGCTTTCAGAGTCATAACCGTGAGACATTTTTGCAACAGGAAATATTTGACTATTTCCTGGCTGTTCAGCATCAGCAACAAACACTGGGCATCTGTTTTCTGGAATAGCTACAAGGCTCATTGATTTAGGACAAGCGGAAGTGTCAGCTAAGGCAAATATTTATCCCAAAATTCAGTCTGGAGTATTCAAGCGCTTCGCTCCCACCAAGCATGCTCTCACTGCTGCTGTTGATAGTTTACACTCAGGGACAGTGAATTTACTTTGCAATTTATAGGTTTTTATTCATGGTGGATGGAAAGATGTAATGTGATAGTCGTGTATATAATCACATTTTATTCTGCTGGTAATCTTTTGGGCAAGGTGGAACAGTTCACATAGAAAAATATCATTGTGACCAATATTGAAGAATACACTAACTGTAATTGGCCAATACCTTTTTTTTTTTTTATTATTATTTTTTCTTCAACACACAGAGCAAGCTAATCCTGGACTCGGAGCCACTGGTGATGCCTGGGTTGGAACCTCTTATGAGTCAACTCAACAAATGGAATTTTCCAATTTTCAGTCTTGTGGAGAAGACTCATGGAAAAACAGGTTGCATTCTCAGCCAGGTGAGGACTGATTAGCTCTGTAATCTTATGACAATATATCAACACTGATGGACAGAAATAAGTATAGTATTGTGTGCATTGGATGAAAAGAATAATGATCATCATCTTTATATGCACACATACATGAAATTTGACCGATCACAGTAGTGGACATATAAAGCACACACATAAGCAGGGGGCTCCTTAATATGCGCACGGTCAGCAGTTCAGGGTATCTGTATCTTGCTCAAGTATAGGGTGGGAGTTTTGAACTGGGGTCCACAAACTGGTGGCTGATGAAATTAACCACTTGGCCGCCTGGGCTCGGCTGGGCTGGGTTTAAAAAATAAATAAATAAATAAATAAAAATAAAAAATAAAAATAAATAAATACTAGAATAGTCAAATTCATCTTTATTTCTATAATTGATATTGAATCAATAGCCATCCCTACTAGTAATTTATGTATTGTGATGTCACTAGCTTGAGCAAGCATGAGACTCAACAACAAATCCACTGTAAAGATTTCTTGCTGAAGTGAAGCTTTTTTTTTTTCCCCCCCCATTCAATGTCCCAGGTGTCCTACAGGCTCTTCGAAGACGCGGGCTTGTTTGAGACCTTCAAGATTCCTGTAGCAGAGTTCATGAACTATTTTCACGCTTTGGAGAATGGATACAGAGACATCCCGTGTGAGAATACATTTCTCTTGTATTGTTGCCCATACTGTATTGTTTTTATTGGCTTCTTTGTGAAATAGAACCACTTAAAGAACAGAAAGGGACCTTGTAAACATCACATTTCATAGCAAATAATAATTACAATCACCCTCTTTATTTACTCCCAGCCATTTTCACAGAAGCAACCTCCTTCGCTGCTGTTTTGCTGGATTTTGACTGATTTTCCAAGGCTTGCAGAATATTGTGTTCTTTTGCTACAAAACATGCACCAAAGAAAGATTAGGGTCTCTTCTTTCATCGGAAAATCTTTCATCGGTTTCCGTTTTTGCAGCAATTAGCATGAGAATATAGCTAAGTTTCGTCAATATTCATATTCCTGGTGAAAACGCTGACAAAAAGAGCTCGTTGCAACATGGTCCTGGCTGATCTCTTATACTCTGCTGCCACTTGCTGACTATTTTTTTGTAATAACTACCATTGCTTTAAGCCACTTCTTCATGTCAGAAGCTGCCTCAAAGCCTTCTGTATGCTCTTGCGTTAAAAAACAAAAAAAAACAAAAAAACAAAAACGGATTTATACGTTTTTGGGTTTGAATGAGTTAACATGAATGAGATCAAGAGGATGCTATTCCACCAATGTGAGAACACTTATTGACAAGTATTTTGACAGTAAAATATTTTTATGTTCTTAAAGTTTTTGAGATAGGAGACCTTTACAGGGGATTTAAAAAATAAAAATTCATTGTTTTCTCAGTTTATCTAGTTTGTATTTAGCACCACTTGATATATTATTACCACTTGACGTCTTATTATTATTATTATTAGTAGTAGTAGTAGTAGTAGTAGTAGTAGTAGTAGTAGTAGTAGTAGTAGTAGTAGTAGTAGTAGTAGTAGTATTACATAATACATACAAAATATAGTGAGAACAAAAAAAACAAGTTTCAAATTTCCACTTAAAACTGTGTGACTTTGTATCATTACTTACTAATATTGAAGTTGGGTGATTTTACTTCACAAGACTGTGTACAAATAAACAACTGTAAAGTTGTCTGTACGTTTACATGTTTTTTCCAAATAAAGCAGAACAGTGACGATTCTGTAATCTAAACAAATGTGAAGAGCCACAATAGTAAAGGCTGGGCCACTTGAGTTTGTATGAGATTGTAGCTCATGCATTGACTGCCCTCTGCTGCTCGGGATAGATCACAACAGGATCCATGCCACTGACGTGCTGCATGCTGTTTGGTACCTCACAACTCAACCCGTGCCCAGTCTGCCCATGCTCCTGACTGAGAACGGCATACACAACGGTGAGAAAAAATTTTTTGGTAGCGTCTAATCACCATCCATTATCCTTTCCCACTGTTTAAAGAGATGCATTTGTCTTTTTTCCTCCTTTCTATCTGTAGACCCAGCAAATGGCATAACCCCTGGTGCTACGGCCTTTCTGTCATCAAAGATGCACTCTTTGCTGGAGGAAGGCTACGGCTCCCTGTCTGGCCTAATTCCGGGGCTGGAGCTGATGGCCTTGTATGTAGCTGCTGCCATGCACGATTATGACCATCCCGGGAGAACCAATGCCTTTCTTGTAGCAACCAGTGCACCACAGGTAAATGATTAAGGGGACTGCGAAATGTCATTTCAAATGACAGATCAAGTCAAGTAAAAGTGGACTTTTTTTTTTTTTTTTTATTCCACCGTAGGCTCTTCTATATAATGACCGCTCTGTCTTGGAAAACCACCACGCCGCTGCAGCGTGGAACCTCTTCATGTCTCGTCCTGAGTACAACTTCCTGGTTAACCTTGAACATGTTGAGTTCAAACGCTTCCGATTCCTTGTTATTGAAGCCATCTTGGCAACAGACCTAAAAAAGCACTTTGACTTCCTCGCAGAGTTTAATGCCAAGGTAAAACAAAGCATTTTGGACAGCATCTTTGTGGGAACAGTTTGGGAAGGGTCCTTTTTGTTTTGATTGAGTGTGGCCCAGTGTGCAAGAAACGGTCCGTAAAGACTTGCTTTGAGGTGTGACACAAACCCGACTTCTGCCCCATATTTCCTTCTCTTTGTATAATACTTTTGTTGTCCATGTAATACGACGGCGTATTAGGGCCATGTATAAATATTTTTTATTTTTTTCCAGAGGGGGGTAATATTCAGAGAAAAAACTTGCAAATTTGCCACTTTATAAAGTCGCAAATTTGTCAGACAAAAAAAAAAACTCGCAAATTTGTGACTTTATAAAGTGACAAATTTGCCACTCTATAAAGTGGCAAATTTGCGAGAAAAAAAACGTACAAATTTGTAACTTAAAGTGTATTCCGGACGTTATAAAGTGTCAAATTTGCGAGAATTTTTTTTTTGCAAATTTGCCACTTTACAAAGTGGCAAATTTGTGAGAAAAAAAAAACGTGCAAAATTGCGACTTTACAAAGTGGCAAATTTGTGAGAAAAAAAAACTTGCAAAATTGTGACTTTATAAAGTGGCAAATGTGCGACGAAAAAACAAACAAAACAAAAAAAATTGCGACATTATACAGTGGCAAATTTGCAAGAAAAAAAACTTGCAAATTTGTGACTTTATAAAGTGGCAAATGTGCAAAAAAAAAAAAAAAAAAAAAAACTCGCAAATTTGTTTTTTAGTTTTTCTCTCGGTATATTGCCCGCCCCACCCTCTAAAAAATATATTTATACATGGCCCCAATACGCCATCGTAGCGTAGGCGTAGTGATAGATAGTCCCTAATAAATTGATAAATGATCAGAAAGACGTGTTTTTTCATGTACATGTACCCAGGTGGGTGACGAAGGAATGTCTGGTATCGACTGGACAAACGAAAATGACCGACTGCTGGTTTGCCAGATGTGCATCAAACTGGCAGATGTCAATGGACCGCTGAAGTGTAAGGAGCTGCACTTGCAATGGACTGAGGGGATCGTCAATGAGTTCTACGAACAAGTATGGTTCTAAACCTCTGCAATTCTTGGCCTCTTTTACTGTACTGTACATTATTTAGCTTTATTAGCTAGAGATTTGATATATCAAATTCCATACCGGAGTTCTCAGATCTCATTAGCCAGGTCTCGTATTACATATCATTCGAGTAGACTGCAAGTATACCTAATGTAGTGTATGGTAAGTGCACATGCATTCTTAATACTTTTTCATGTACTATAGGTTAAGTGTGTGAAAGTGCTTAAAAAGCTTTACAAAGTTTAACATGGCAACCAGGGAAACGGTGAAGTGAAAATTGGCTCCATCTAGTGGTCAGAAGGGGAATTATGTATTTTATTCAAGGGGGCCTTCTGCCCCTGTACAGTGATATTTGTGGCTTATAGTTTTTTTTTCTTTGTGGATTCAGTTTCTATATAGATGTCCTCATTATCAAGTCAAGTCTTCTTTTTTATATATATAGCAAGTGGCAGCAAAGATGCTTTAAGTCACAACAAATGTCAAATTACTCTCTCCTATTGAAATGTGGCTTTGCAATGCACTTTAATGCTCTACATTATTCATTTAACTATATTTATTTCACTCTGCATTTTTCTGTATACTGTATATTACGCATGTGCAGCTCTTACATGAACCATGTGCGCATGCATTGATTCCATCCAGGTTTCTGGTTGCCATAGCAATCAGAGCCCTTGGCTTTATGTTCTCCACATTAATTACTTTTAAAGTCACTGACCCAAAACAAACAAACGGAAAAAAAAGCTTAACATTACATGACTACCACACGCAACATAGTAACACAAACTAATTTCAAGTTAAGATTAGACTTGAAAAATATTGTCAAATGGGAAGTAAACCATGGAATTCATCCTTTGTGCAGCTATGTCTTTGTTGACAGTACAAAAACAGGAAAGGCATGAACAACAAACATCTCAACGACAAGGGAGGAGCAGGATGTTTCCTCTTTTAACGTTTTAAGCAAGAATCCATTCAAAATATAATTATGAGATTTATTAATGTAACGAGTATAGGAAAATTTACACTATGGGGTTCTGGTTATTTAGTGACGTAGAGTCAAGAGACTCATTGACGAGCTACCCAATCAGGGATCAATTTTCCAAAGCATGTTCAACAAACACTTAGACTAACCCTGAACAGCGAGTTGACATACATTGAAAGAGGAAAGTCTGCATTTTCGGTTCAAAGAAAGCTGATTTGAGGTAGTTTTATCAACACAGAGTAGTTTCACCAGGAGTCACCAGCCCACCAAAAAGACCACATCATTAGAGATCCTGTCGTCATGTGACTTTCGCTGAACACGCCGGATCCAGATTTATTTCCCCTTTATGTGTGCTCAAAATGCCATCGGAGTTGGCAGTTTGACACGAGTGTTGCTGTGTTATTTAGGTACGTTAGCAACCTAGCTGCTAAATCGGCCGCGGCCACCATCATTATGCTGTAAAAAGTCTTCTTTATGGTGTTGGTCAGTTATTAAAGTCATCTATTAAACCGTAGCCGCACAAATGAACGAAACAGATTATTATCTGCTGATTCAGCCACCATCTATATACAAAGTGCAACATTGGCTATGTATTGATTCTTCTCGTTGTGGCAGCTGGTCCACAGCAGCTGTCAATCATTGTTCAAGTGTGGCGTTTGCCCTTTACTCAAAGTGGCAGATGCGTTTTCTATCATGCTAAAATGGCTGCGCTAACAGCCATTTTGGGACACGTGACATAAATTATGGAGCCCCGATTCGTCGAGTAGAACACAGGGGTGCTGCCCTCTGCTTCCGCGTTTTTTTTACCCTCTCAATTTGAAATCTAAATGCAATCATATGGCGAATTTGAATAGGTCTTTAGAAAAAAAGTGCAACACTGCAGCGGCTCTTCATAGTGGGAGGCGGAGTGGGAGAACGATGCTGCTCGAATCAATGAGTAAATTTAAATGTAGTCTTTTGCAATTACAAAAATATTACAGGCGAACCCTTTTGAAAGGTAGCTCATTATTTCATTTAATTTAGGTTCAATCCTGCGGAGGAGAAGCACACTTGACTTAGGATGAAATATAAAAACATAATTATGGATTAGTTGTGTATGTAGATGGTGGACTTAGATGTGAAGCGGTACCGTTCAAAAAGATAACTGTGCAAAAATGCCAGCATATCTATGTGCCGTCTGATAATCTCACGATGAGTATTTAATTCCCTGCGCAATAATGTGGCACCTTCATCAATAGGGTCATTGTCAAAAGGACATGCCATGTTCGTGACAAAAGTGAACTTTACGCTATAGGCGTATTTACGCAAAAACTCGCCGCAGCGGCCTTTATGAATGAGGAAATGTGTGACTGAAAGGAGGCGAGGACAGAGAAAACTGAGGTTCATTGTGAAAAACCTGCTACCGACCAGGTTTGGTTCATGGACACTGTTACTACGGTAACTGACCGAGAGCTTAAATTACCACTTTTTATGAAACAGGCTCGAGTTGCCTCTTTTTTCCTCTGGTATCAGTTACCTCCCTTTCTGAAACGGAAGACGCAGAATTTCCCATATTTCACGGTTTCTTGACTCAGGGTTCTCACTAAACCTGCCTTGTGAAATAGACCTCAGTTGTAGGTTTTACGTGTGTGTTTTTCTATTGGAGGCTTGACCTACTTTCAAAAGAGTGCAGACAGTCAGTGGTGCTGTGCAAATGACACACAACACCATTGTCCCTGTGTGTATGTATCAGCACAGCAGGGAAAATCCAAATATTTTAAATTATTAATATGTATTAATCCATTGCTTTACATGAAACAAATAAGCGTGTACAAAAGGCAAAATAAGATTATTTCATGACAATTACTAGGATTTATACACTGTAGTTTTAAATAGTCAAATATTTTGTGTTTTGGGGAGTTACTCAAAAAAAGCCAAAAAGCAAAAGGTACACATTTAGCACTTCTTTTTTTTCTTCCTGACAGCATATTTTAGGAAGAATCACGATGCATCACGAGTTGATGCATGCTTTGCCATTGTTCAAAGGCCACATAAAAAAATGTGACGGGCCTTGAGTTTGACACTGTGCTTTAGAGTGCTGCAGGTTTGTTTCCTCAAAACTTTTTTATTGTCATGTCTGGGGTCACGCCAGGGTTAATTTTGAGTTCATAACATGTTAAATTGAGTTCATGACCGTGAGGTCAAGTGTCTGTTATGTACAGATGTAACAAGTGTCTGTTTTGAACTGATATAACTAGCATCTAGTTTCAACAGGTTTTAGGCTATGTGATGTCAAGAATCTTTAATTCCTTTACTGGGTCAACAGCCAATCAGATAATTCCATGTCAGTCCTGTTACCCACATGTCTAGCCACAACCAATCAGATCGATTCCTTGTCTATATAAGCCTCCTAAGAAGTGTGTGTCTTTGTCGGATTATTACTTCTGTTACCACTGTCCCTCTGTGCAACTCTTTTTTTTCTCGTATATTAAAGCTTGTTCCATGCCTCTCGATGTGAATAAATAGTTAAAATCTTATTTGTGTCTGCGCTTTGGGATCCAACCCTCAGCACATGACATTTATAAGTTCAGAGATATGACTAATTTTCAAACACAATTAAAATTGTGACTCTGCATATTATATACGTAGCCTCATATACTATGTTTTTCCACAATTGAGTGAACCGAGAGTAATCCAAGTTTGCACCTTTCCAGGGGGATGAAGAAGCAAGCCTGGGCCTTCCCATCAGCCCGTTCATGGACCGTTCAGCACCACAGCTTGCTAAGCTGCAGGAGTCGTTCATCACGCATATAGTGGGACCGCTCTGCTCCTCGTACGATTCGGCCGCTCTGATGCCGGGTGACTGGGTCGACCTGCCTGAGGAGGAGGAGGAGGTCGAGCAAGACGCGGCAAAGGACGGTCGAGATATGGAGGAGGAGGAGCAGGGAGATTTGGGTGAGGAACGTTTCTCCAGTATGCAAAGCTTTCATTTATTCATGTTCCACGCCAATCTACTTGTTAGTTCCAATTATTCCTTCTGTTGCTCACAGTAAATTCTGTACAGTAAATTTGACTATTTAGAGTGTGACCAAATAGACTCTGTTTTACAGTAGGCTAATATTTATACTTGGAAGAGAGTAAAATAAAGAATTGGGGAAAAACAAGTAAAAGTCACCCAAGGTTTGACAAAAGAACTCACGACCTTCAGCTGGGGAGACAATACTACCTGAGCTATGCTCCTCCTACTGTTTGCTTATCTCCAAGAAGAGCCCCAAAACGAAGATTCCAGCTGACAAGCGCTATGCTAATACACAGCAGCACCTGCCTGGCTCAGTGAGTAGATCGGCTGTCTCCCAAGCTAAAAGTTGTGAGTTCATTCCTCAAACATTGAGTGACTTTTATTTATTTTTTCCAATTCTTTACTTTACTCTCTTCCAAGTGTAAATATTACTCTAAAACTGAGTCTATTTGGTCCCACTCTAAATTGAGTCAAATTTACTCTACAGAATGTACTGTACAACACAAGTTCTCAATTACTGCCTTGATGGTAAATTATTGGCAGCTAGAATGCGTTATTGTGTTTAATTTACTGAGCTATATCTGATTGTATAGAAAATGTAATTAAACCAGGTCACAATGGAGCTTGTAAATTCATTTTAAACTCAGGAACATCCATTTTCTAGTCTGCTTATCATGACTAGGGTTGCACAGCGAAAACATGGCACCTCCACACATAGGAAGGCCAGAGCCGATATTCAAACCCAAACCTCAGAGCTGCGAGGCAGAATTGCTAACCACTCTTGCGTCAATACAAATGTAATCTCTAATTCAAATGATGATGTGTTTAAATGTGAATTTTGTTGTAAATATTATGTTTCACTCAACAGCAATATATGTACAGACATGCAGTATCTCTAAAGTCTTACAACACGCTATGGCACAAGATGTGACTGGGCATCTCGTTATAGAGAACAACGTGCAGGATCCATCCATTCATTGTAATTAGGTAAAAACAATTAGAATCGGCTTAACTCATTCACTGCCACTGATGGATATACACGTCAAAAATCCATGGGTTGAATGGGAATTTTTTTCGATGTCGGTCCAAAATATGTCTTTACATGAAACCTTGTAAACTGGCCCATGGTGCTAAGGTTGGGGACTGTGCTGAAAAATACCAACGATGTCATTTTTTTTTAATCAACTTTGATTGAACTTTTAATCACGTTAGAATCAACTACAAAAAACAAAAAAACAAAAAAAACACCAAGTCGTTCAACTGTTACTGTTGATATTGAGTGTATTTGATTCCAATGTGACAAGTGTATTTTCATAGTTCATAGAAATTTTCAAAGAAATAATTGAGGTTTGTTGATAGATAAAAAGGTCATTGGAATTGCAGTTTTTTTAATCTCGTGTTGTGTCTTTTGTCTCTTACAGACAGGCAAAATACAAAGAAGTTGAGCAGGAGGAAAGTGTTCTGCCAGATCACACAGCACCTCCTGGAGAACCATGAAATGTGGAAGAGAGTCATTGCTGCAGAAGTCGAGGAGGACAAAGAGGACCCAAACTGTCTTAGCACCTCCACTGACCCAATCACAGCCATTAATGAGGAAGAGGAGGAACAAGCAAGCAAAGAGGAGGAAGATTTAACTGAATGCTTCGATAAAAGTGAAGAGGTGCCAGCTATAGAAGACGAGGACGGCCTCTCACAATCAGAGACGTCGGGCGGGAAAGAGGAGGAATCGGAGTGATAATCCGAACAATGGCCTCCTTCCAAACCAGGAACTTATTTTACTGTTGTTTGTTTGCTCTCCTAACTCTTAATAATATGGTAGCCAGCACATCACTTTGACACAACACTGTAGACGATGTTTTGGGTAATCTGTGCCTAACAAAAACAGGGTTTATGACCAGAACATTTTGGAGGAGCAAAAGAAAAAAAAAAAAAAAAAAAGTGTAATTTATTTTATCCATGGTATCAAGTCCTTATCTAGCCTGCTCGTTCTTCTATATATGCACAATGACACAGGTTCACTCAAATCCTCTATCAGTCAGTAATACGAGGTGTGTCAGAAAAGTAACAGGACTTGTATAGTTTTTCATAAGTTCCTTCGTCAACGTTGACCAGACAATTATTACTTTGCTCAGTGCGCGAGAAGAAGTGAAAGTTATGGCCGTCCTGAGCATCTGACAGTTCCAAACTGAGAAAAACATCACTGTGCTGTAGCAACCTTCCTACTCCGCAGACCTGGATCTATGTGATTTTTTTTTTCCTCTTTGAAAAGGTCGAGGTAGTTTTGAAGACAAGGTAGCTGTGATGATCTTGGAATGGCATGGAAGGCTGGCAAAGACTACAGAGGAAGTCTTAAAAGGGGAAAACTCAGTTTATCTTTTGTGACGCAAGTCTTTGAAATTTTCTGACACACCTCATATACTGTGCTCATCTGTGCACTGGCGTGCAAAGCACATCCAAAAATTCATCAACGACGAGGTGGGTGAGTGTATGCTCCCCCTCAGGTGGATGCCCTGGACCACACCCACTTAAGCCCACCCTTTGCACGCCACTGCAACCGAAGCTTTGAGACTTCCTCTTGTAGACAATGGGATGAAAGCCAGGGAAAAAGCTGTTTCCACTGAAGCTTGGCAATGTGGAAAAGTGTATTGGAAAACAAGGGGATTTACATCACACATGCGTACGGAGAAGTGCATACAGGACAAACATGTTTTATACAGTGGACAAAATAGAGCCCTCTAAAAGCTTAATCTCCCATCAAAGAAAAAAATACAAAACCAGGTTTTACTTTGCATCAAACAATGTGTTTAGATGCACGTTTCCTACCACAGCACACTAACGCATCGAAAGGTCACACAACTCAGGAAGGCGAGAGAAACGAAACAAAGATGACCTTATTAATTTCCAACGCTTTCTTTCCGCTTTAAATGCTATACATTTAGGACCATGTTTGTACTTTACAACAACAAACGGAAACAAGGTAATTGATCAAATACTTTAATATGTAAAGCTCAAGTACTTCTTCCTTCTGGTTCCTGTATACAGTTTATTTTATTACATGACTAGTCTTTATGTCACTGTCAGGCTCTGCTTATATTTTTTAGTATGCTTATTAAAAACATTTAAGTTCGGTGCAATATATTGAACAGCACATGGATAAAATTGCTAGTACCCTTCGCTTAATGAAAGGGGAAGTCAACCTTCAACATTTCTTGACAATAACATGTTATATGTGACCTCACTAATCTAAACATGACATTCTGATTAGTATTACATTTGTGGAATATGAGTTATGAAGCAAAATCTAGTCGTTTTTGTCCTCAGGGGTCGGCCATTTTGCCATTTGCTGTCGACTGAAGTGGACCTCACAGTTGCTCAGGTAACAACTAATCACAGCTCACCTGTTTTCTGAAGCTGAGCTTTATTTGGTTGTTACCTGAGCAACTGTGATGTCATTGTCACTCGACAGCATATGGCAAAATGGCCGCCTTCTGATATTGATAGAAACTGCTGGATTTTGCTGCTTAACTCATATTCCAAAACAATCCATCCATCCATCCATCCATCTTCTTCCGCTTATCCGGGGTCGGGTAGCGGGGGCAGCAGCTTCAGGAGGGAAACCCAGACTTCCCTCTCCCCAGCCACTTCAACCAGCTCCTCCGGCGGGATCCCAAGGCGTTCCCAGGCCAGCCGAGAGACATAGTCTCTCCAGCGTGTCCTGGGTCGTCCCCGGGGCCTCCCGCCAGAGGGACATGCCCGGAACACCTCCCCAGGGAGGCGTCCAGGAGGCATCCGAACCAGATGCCCGAGCCACCTCAGCTGGCTCCTCTCAACGCGGAGGAGCAGCGGCTCGACTCTGAGTCCCTCCCGGATGAGCTTCTCACCCTATCTCTAAGGGAGAGCCCGGACACCCTGCGGAGGAAACTCATTTCGGCCGCTTGTATCCGGGATCTCGTTCTTTCGGTCACGACCCAGAGCTCGTGACCATAGGTGAGGGTTGGAACGTAGATCGACCGGTAAATCGAGAGCTTTGCCTTTTGGCTCAGCTATTTCTTCACCACGACGGACCGATACAGAGTCCGCATCACTGCAGACGCTGCAACGATCCGCCTGTCGATCTCCCGCACCATCCTACGCACACTCGTTAACAAGACCCCAAGATACTTGAACTCCAAACACTTGGGGCAGGATCTCATCCCCGACCTGAAGATGACACTCCACCCTTTTCCGACTGAGGACCATGGTCTCGGATTTGGAGGTGCTGATCCTCATCCCAGCCGCTTCACACTCGGCTGTGAACCGCTCCAGTGAGAGCTGGAGGCCCCGGCTTGATGAAGCCAACAGCACCACATCATCTGCAAAGAGCAGAGATGCAATGCTGAGGCCACCAAACCGGAACCCCTCCACGCCTCGGCTGCGCCTAGAAATTCTGTCCATAAAAGTTATGAACAGAATCGGTGACAAAGGGCAACCTTGGCGGAGTCCAACCCTCACCGGAAACGAATCCGACTTACTGCCGGCAATGCGGACCAAACTCTGGTCGTACAGGGACCGAACAGCCCGTATCAAGGGGCCCGGCACCCCATACTCCCGAAGCACCCCCCATAGAACTCCCCGAGGGACACGGTCGAACGCCTTCTCCAAATCCACAAAACACATGTGAACTGGATGAACGAACTCCCACGCACCCTCGAGGATCCTGAGGAGGGTGTAGAGCTGGTCCACTGTTCCACGGCCAGGACGAAAACCACACTGCTCCTCCTGAATCCGAGATTCGACCTCCCGACGGACCCTCCTCTCCAGCACCCCTGAATAGACCTTAACAGGGAGGCTGAGGAGTGTGATCCCTCTGTAGTTGGAACACACCCTCCGGTCCCCCTTCTTAAAAAGGGGGACCACCACCCCGGCCTGCCAATCCAGAGGCACTGTCCTCGATGTCCATGCGATGTTGTAGAGGCGTGTCAACCACGACAGCCCCACAACATCCAGAGTCTTTAGGAACTCCGGGCAGATCTCATCCACCCCCGGGGCCCTGCCACCGAGGAGCTTTCCAACCACCTCAGTGACTTCGACCCCAGAGATAGGAGAGCCCGCCCCAGAGTCCCCAGACTCTGCTTCCTCAAAAGGAGACGTGTTGGTGGAATTGAGGAGGTCTTCGAAGTATTCCCCCCACCGCTTCACGACGTCCCGAGTCGAGGTCAGCAGCACCTCATCGCCACTATACGCAGTGTTAATGGTGCACTGCTTTCCTCTCCTGAGACGCCGGATGGTGGACCAGAATTTCCTCGAAGCCGTCGGAAGTCGTTTTCCATGGCCTCACCGAACTCCTCCCATGTCCGAGTTTTTGCCTCAGCAACCGCCGAAGCCGCGTTCCGCTTGGCCATCCGGTACCTGCCAGCTGCCTCCGGAGTCCGACAGGCCAAAAAGGCCCGATAGGACTCCTTCTTCAGCTTGACGGCATCCCTTACCGCTGGTGTCCACCAGCGGGTTCGAAGATTGCCGCCGCGACAGGCACCGACCACCTTACGGCCACAGCTCCGATCGGCCGCCTCAACAATGGAGGCGCGGAACATGGCCCATTCGGACTCAATGTCCCCCGCCTCCCCAGAGACAAGGGAAAAGCTCTGCCGGAGGTGGGCATTGAAACTCTTTCTGACAGGGGATTCCGCCAGACATTCCCAGCAAACCCTCACAATACGTTTGGGTCTGCCAGGTCGGACCGGCATCTTTCCCCACCATCGGAGCCAACACACCACCAGGTGGTGATCAGTTGACAGCTCCGCCCCTCTCTTCACCCGAGTGTCCAAAACATGCGGCCGCAAATCCGATGACACGACTACAAAGTCGATCATCGAACTGCGGTCTAGGGTGTCCTGGTGCCAAGTGCACATATGGACACCCTTATGCTTGAACATGGTGTTCGTTATGGACAAACCGTGACGAGCACAGAAGTCCAATAACAGAACACCGCTCGGGTTCCGATCAGGGGGGCCGTTCCTCCCAATCACGCCCCTCCAGGTCTCACTGTCATTCCCCACGTGAGCGTTGAAGTCCCCTAGCAGGACGAGGGAGTCCCCAGAGGGAGCGCTCTCCAGCACACCAAGGACTCCAAAAAGGGTGGGTACTCTGAGCTGCTGTTTGGTGCATATGCACAAACAACAGTCAGGACCCGTCCCCCCACCCGAAGGCGGCGGGAGGCTACCCTCTCGTCCACCGGGGTAAACCCCAACGTACAGGCGCCGAGCCGGGGGGCAATAAGTATGCCCACACCTGCTCTGCGCCTCACACCGTGGGCAACTCCAGAGTGGAAGAGAGTCCAACCCCTCTCAAGAGGACTGGTACCAGAGCCCAAGCTGTGTGTGGAGGCGAGTCCGACTATGTCTAGTCGGAACTTCTCGGCCTCGCACACCAGCTCGGGCTCCTTCCCTGCCAGAGGGGTGACATTCCATGTCCGAAGAGCCAGCTTCTGTAGCCGGGGATCGGTCCGCCAAGGTCTCCTCCCTTGGCTGCCACCCAGCCTGCACTGCACCCGACCCCTTTGGCCCCTCCCACCGGTGGTGAGCCCGTGGGAAGGGGGACCCACGTTGCCTCTTCGGGCTGTGCCCGGCCGGGCCCCATGGGTGCAGGCCCGGCCACCAGGCGCTCGCCAGCGAGCCCCGCCTCCAGGCCTCGCTCCAGAGGGGGGCCCCGGTGACCCGCGTCCGGGCAAGGGAACACGTGATCCATTTTTAGTCGTCATCATCAGGGGTCTTCTGAGCCGTGCTTAGTCCAAAACAATATTAACCAGAATATTATCCTAGTAGGGCTTCATAGAATATATTATGGTCAAGATTTTTTTTTTTGTAGGGGGTTGTCTTCTCCTTTAAGAGCAAAACATCGCATTAGTCTGAACATGATCAAAATCCAGTTTTGTAATGTAATGGACTAAAAAATACTTTTGTGTTATTGTGTTATTTATAAATCTCTCTCACTATCACTACACTATTTCAGGTATGACTTTTACTCAAGTAATATTCTCAAGGGGACTTCTAGTGTAGAAGTTATTTTCTGTTGAGATACTTGTACTTTTACTCAAGTATCAATTTCAGGTACTTTAAACAGGACTGCATTTATTGTCTCCGAAAGGGGCTGAAACATGCAGTCTGGAGAAGACGCTGTTCAAATCTGAGACTGCTGGAGGAGTTCACTCAGGAAAGTTAAGGTTACCATCATTTTTGACCAGGGTACTGTTATTAGTTTATTTTATTAAAAATGCAAAACCTGACTTTCATTCATTTTCAGTAATGTTAGAATAGAAGTACAATTTCAATGACCAGTGAAGGGTACAAACACTTTTGTCCATGTGTGTGCATTGTGTATTAGCCTTATGTTCAGATCGTAATGCAGGGCTACACAATTACTAATTCAGGTGAGCCAAATTTTCAAATCAAGAAACAACGCTGGGCCTGACACATTACAGAGGATGATGGTTTGTGATGATTGATTCAGTAGTTTGTAAGAGATAAGGATTCAAAGGAAGGCGGCCATGCCCCTTTTTGCCAAAAATACTACAATTCGGTGGGTCATAGCTCCCCAATCCCTACTTTGATTAACCTAAAATTTTAGATATTTTGTATCATCACTATCAATAAGTACACTAAGGTTCATTAAAATCCACATCTGCTTGGTTAAAGCGAAGATTTTTTGGGTGGTTTTGCATGGAACGATCATCCTAGCAGCTAGTTCAGGGGCTTTAGATTATTTTTCCACTATATATATATTTTTATGCTGTCCTTTTGTTTCCTGTATAACAACAAAGTAAGCGAAAACCTAATTAAAACAACAAAGCTAGTGGTGGGCCAAGCTAGATACTGTTTGTCAGGGTGCTTTTTTTTTTCCCAGTACATTTTCTTGAAGCTAAAGTTTTATGCAACCGTCATTATACTGTTTATCTTGTTCAGATTCCTGAGGGGGTGGAGTTGATTCCAGAGGATTTAAGTGGGGTGGGGTACCATGCACCCTAAACTGAATACCTGTAAATCACAGGACCAGCACATAGAGAGCATTCACACTTCACACAAGTCTCAACTTTCATGTTTTTGGAAGGCGGTCGATCGGGGAAATTAGCTGTTAGCTCAAGATGTTAGCGCAACGTTTCACGGAGCTCTTCACTTTAGCTTGTGATGGCTTCAGGAGACTTAATTGAAGCTGTGAAATAGATTCCATACAGTATATGGTCTGTAGCAGACTAGCTATCCATTATTTATTAATATTTCCTTTGCCAAGCTATCCCCCCTAAAAGCACTGCCACGCCCAGCTGACGTCTCCGGTGGTTGTCAATTTATTAAATTATTCAATTACCATTCAGCAATAAAGGCGGCTCTTACATCACTCAGGGTGAACAAGCCATACTATTAAACATGAGTAAACTGGACCTAATGACCCCTAACTGAAAATATTAAACGTGTCTGAGGCTTATTTAGAATCATAATGAAGTACATCTACAAATTTGTCCTAACACTTGTGTGGCATAAAGCTTATTAGGGTGGAACAGATAATTTCTTTGCATTATTTTGTTTGGAAAATACAAACAATACATAAATACGAAATACCAAAAATGATTTTCCTCAAGGTACATAGGACAAAGACAATCTCAACCGATTTCCTGAACTGAATTCATTGCATTCGTCAGCTTTAGTGTCATTTGTAAACAGTGTTGGAAACAAGGGAGAAATTACTTCATGCCACAGTTTAAACAGCTTAAGTGCAACCAGTCTAAAAGGTCAACTAGTACAAGGCAGCTTTGGCTTTTTAATCACTCTATTAAGCTTTCAAAAGGCGCTAACAAAACGTACCCAGGTGCTCTCAGTCTTCCCATGAACAGTGATTCTCTTGCATTTTTACTCTTTTTGCCGCTACGATATGATTGGAATGATTTGATGACAAACCATAGCAACTATCAGAAAAGCCTGGGATCCAAAAGTTTATTATGTAACCTCTGCAGCACATCGCATCCACCAACCTAATCATGACTTCTCCTTTGCTTACAAATGAGCACGTTTGCAAAATGTTCCATCCAGGTGAGAAACCTTCAGATGAAAAAGTTAATGAAATAAAATCACACACTTTGGAAACTATTATCAGCTCATAATATTGTATGAAAAAAAAAAATATCCATTGAACAGGCCTGTTTGTAGAAACTGAACTTCCCTACTGTGACCCAATTACTTAACTCAATTAGAGTTTCTCCAATGATAATACCTTCTAAGTCATGAGCTGGATCCATTGCACAGTTCCCAACATGCCCATTGTGTGGAAGAGGGCTTAGCTGTGCAACACATTGCCCCTGACTGCCTATTCCCAAGGCTTGACGATGATTGTTTTTGTTTGCTTTTAAAAAAAAATGAAGTTTATTTTCCCTGTTTATGTTTCAAGGGAAATGGATAAGACCTTGGGGGAAAAAATGCAACTTGACAAGCGAAAAATGGCAACTGATATGTTCCAGGTGTCCAGATTATGTTTAAAATAAATAAAGACAAAAATGTAATTTTTTTTTTTTTTTTGCTGTATTTTCAAAACTGACTAAACAGACGTGTAGACTGAATACATGAATATGAGCTTCAAGCTCTGTGCACTGTATATATCCTTCTCACTGTGCAGTATATTAATGCCTCACTTTGCAATCAAATGTGTATATTATCTTCACGGCACTTTTTCATCTAGTGCTCCACTTGTATTTCCCTAAAGCGCCCGTTGGGCTCAAGTTGGTCTGATCTGCCTCACAAGCTGTGCACTACAGCACAGCAATGACTTTTTCAACAAACAAAAAAAGAAAAGAAAAGAAAAGAAATAAGCTGTGACAGACATTGCTGTTGTTGACAAAGTGGTTCAAAATGTTCTTGCATGTTTCTCACAATGTTGTTGTGATGCTTTGGAGGCAAAATGAGCCAACTTTGCCTCATTCAGGTTTTATACCGAAGAAGCTTCATAGGGTGAATGATCATATCTATGAAACTATTTGATATATTGACATTATTGTACAAGACCACCATACATTTTCCACCATTGCTTCGAACCTGCTTCTTATTTCCTTCCTACTTAATTTGGAAAAAAACAACAACTTGTCCCTAAATTCAAATTATGAGCATTATTTTGCAATATTATATTTTTTATGTTATGAGAGTAGAACTGTATTATAAGAATGTAGTTGTAATATTGTGAGAAAAGAAAAAGTTGCAATGTTACAAGTTGTGATACGATGTTAGCTGAAAAAAAGACAAAGAATCGCAAGAAAAATGTAGCTAAATTATGTGAATAATGTGGCAGCTTGGTCAGCATAGGAGAAAAAGTGTAATATTACAGGGATTAAAGTTAAAATAAGGTTGTGATTTATAGCAATCCACATATTCCTCAAAACAGGTTTTAAAGACGAGCAGGTGTCATTTCTTCGTTTTATAAATATTTTTAATATATAACTAAAGTAATTACTCTGTTAGTTTTTTGTTTGTTTTTTAGTATCCAAAATGTTGACATTTAGACATATATAGCTAATCAATTGCACTGGGGTGTGGTGAGAAATCATTTTGGAGACTGAATTATTCCACTTATTCAACATAGTAATATACTATATAATAGTACTTCCAGTTATTTATTTTTTTTTTAAATTATATACTACCCCAAAGCTAACATTATCTAACAAAGACAAATCCAAATTCTGTCTTCTCTGTCCGTTACACGAATGACGCCACAAAACTTACTGTGCTTAACTTTTTCTACAATTTGCTTGTAAATTCTTGTGGGAATGTTTTACATTTGTTACGATTATTTTTTGTGTTTGACATTAAATAGCTCCCGGCTCCAACTGATAGGTTTGCAATGCAAGCTCATGCCCTCGGCTGCTTTTTGATTATTATGACAACATGTGTCAGTTATCTTTAACCTGCTGTGTAAATGTTCACATGATCTATGATGCCATGAAGTGCGGGTTATAAATCTTCAACTAAACACTTATGCTTTTGAAAGTTTGTGATTTTGTCTGAAATCAACAAGATTGCTGCATACCTTGTCCGAACACCCCAAAGAGTCCGTATTTTTTTTGTGCGTGTGTGTGATTTGCACACAACGAAAGCTAAAAAGGAACACGTTTCAGTCGTCTGTTCCGTCGGTGTAATCCAGACACATGGAAGTGCACAACAGTTCAGTTACTGTGAGAACACAGGGGTGTGTTCTATTCTCAGAGCAGAATCCCGTTGTTTGTGAATATTCTTGCTCTGCACATTGTTTTTTAATTTTTTTTTTTTTTTTTTTTGGGGGGGGGGGGGGGGGCATACCATTTTCATATGCATTGTATGAATGGTACATTGTTTGTTGAAACCAAAACAAACTTTTCAATATGGCTGGTTATCTTTATTCCTCGAATCTACTATAGCAGGCACTTGCACTCACAACACATGCAACACATGTAGCAATACTTACAAGGATGGGGAAGTTGTGTGATCTACCCGTATTTGTTTCAGTGGAATATCAATTTTATTCCTTGATCTCATTTGACTTTGTATTCAAAATATATACTGTACATATTGGAAAAGTATATTAAAAAAAAACCTTTTAGAAAAATATTTATTTTTACTGTTTTGTAATTTAGACACAATACTGTAGCTCCTCTATTGCCAGATTTACTGGAAGTGCCTCTTCAAAAATGTATTACAAAGTAACTGTACAATATATAAGGATGATTAGAACATGTCACTAGCAAAGCAGTGTTGATGTTGTAATGTGACCTGTTGAATTACATGATTTATAAATACTGCAAGTGTCTTTGTCCTGTTTCCATAGCAACACAGTTGACAAACTGTTTTTTTTCCCAACATCCAAGTAGTCCATTGTAATGACTGATTCTATTTTAATAATGACAATACAGTAAGAAAATTTCACAGGATTTTACCTCGGTCACCATTAACATGATTCATTCCAAATTTTGCCTTTTTTTTTTTTTTTTTAAATGTGTAATAGAAATATAAAAAAAATATTATGATGACTCACAATGGATTGTGACATATAGTGGTAGCGTAGCAACATCACAATCTGTCCTGGCGGCTGACTACAACAGAGACAAATACTTTGACATTTACAGATGCAGTATAAAGAACAGAATGTGAATGACAAGCAGTAATCCCTCTGCACCATCACATTCGTCACGCGTAATGAGGCTGAGAACACGATTCAGTAACTTATGTTCTGAGGTTGTATCCCAAAAGCGCAGACGCAAATAAGATTTTAACTCTTTATTCGCATAACATCGACAGGTGTAGAACAAACTTGACTAGACGAGAAACAATGAGAATGCATCGAGAATCACCCCTTGGGCTGTGGAGATGAACAGAGGAACTGAGGCAATAATCCGACAAACACAGTTCTCGGTTTGGCTTAAATAGACAATTGTTCGGATTTGCTGTGGCTAGACCTGTGGGTAATCGGAATTATCCGATTGGCGGTTGACCAAGTAAAAGGGATTAAAGATTCTTGACATCACATAGCTCCTGACATCACATAGCGTTTCTCCAGTTGAAACCAGATGCCGATTACATCAGTTTAAAACATCAGTTCACAACAGACACTTGACCTCACGGTCATGACCCAAACTTAACCTTGGCATGACCCAGTCATTACACTTGTAACATCTCAATGTTAACATTATTTCACCTCTTCGCACTTAAAATGTTATAAAGTGCGTGAACATTTAATGCTACACTTTCAGCCTTCATCGCTACGTTCTCTTGACACATCAATGATACCAACACGTGACTGGCAACAAAAGGAGAGGAAATCAAAAATACCCTAAGAGTCAATATTTTGTTTGGCCACCATTATTTTCCAGCAATACACTAAAAACAGTTGGGTCAAAAACAACACACATTGGGTCAAGAATGGACCGACCCAGTTTTTTTTTTCATGTTATTTAACCAAAATGTTGGGTCAAATAAAATGAATAATCCGCAAAGCAACCCAATTCTGGGGGTTGTTTTGTGGGTTATTCACTTGACCCAACTTTTGGCTAAATTGAATAACCCAAATTCGGTGAATTGGTCCCTTTTTTATCCATTTGGGTTATTTTTGACTCACTTTTGTGGCAGTTAACTGTACCAGGTAAGAGAACTAATATATGCTAGATCACAACAAAACATTTGTCTGTATGTGTTATTTTTTAAAGCTTATACTGTAGATTGTCGATGTGGTTCACAGTGGAGTCTCTATGCTTGTAGCTTACATGAATGGAAAGCAGCAATCTGTTCGTCATATGACATTACTAATGAGCTGTAAGCCATATCGAATCACATGAAACATACTTTTTGTAGGCCAAAGCCATGGTCACGCAACAGAATTCCACAGTGGAATTGTAACAGGGTTGCAATCCCCTCGCTAACTTCACACGCTCTAACATACACGACCATTGATGCCGTTTCTCCATATTACCAACAATAAATGCAAATGCAGTAATTTGAATGCAGAAGTAGGACGTGACAGCATTACAGTATATACATGTTGCCCTGGTGAGAAGAAAGATTTCTTAGTTTGCTTTAATGAGGGAACAACGCAAATGTGTTCATATGAAGAGTTTTGCAGTTCATAACTTTGTCTAATTCTCCATTCATCAAGTCATTTTTACGCTGACTTTTCAGGATAAAAACGCTGCATCTTTGCCACTAATAATATTCATGTGGGATTCGGGACTCACGTCATCAGTTCATGTTGAATGGACTACATGTAACCACAGCAACAGAAACGCGCACAAGATTTTGTCTATTATCTATTCGCACTGTCCCAACTGTGAACAAAGGAGGTCAACCGCTGTGTTTAAACATTCATCATCTCTCAAGAGTGCTGGTGTTATATGAACAATAACCCTAACCCTCGAGGGTTTTGGCAATGTGAAATCAGGTAAACAGCATTACAACAGCACGAAGCTATCCTGGTGCAAAGCAATGAGCTCATGAGAAATTAATTACAGCAACCCCGATTTGCTCCCAGTGGACCTGGCAGCAGGTGACCATTGGTGTGTGAATATGAGGTATTGTAAAGCGCTTTGGGCACCTGCAGTTAAAGCGCTAAGGGAGAAAAAAGAAAAAAAAAAGTAGTGCATTATCACTTCCATCAAAATTCCTGGAACATCACATCCCTCGTGAGTTATCTTTAGAACAGGGCCTAGGGTGATACTCGTGCATCACGTTGTTGACCCCACACTGAAAACTTCATTAAGATCTGATGTTGCATTTCCAACAGATAATCCTATTTGAAATTTGTATGTACAAGACTGTTATCACTCTGAATTCGGAGGTATATTCGCTGTTATCACGTTACCATTCTAATTCTGGGATACTGTATACTGCTTTTATTTTGAAATTTGTTCTTTGAGCGTTGCACTTGGCAGCGCTTTACCGTATCGCAGAATATAAACAGTATTGACATTCTAAATGGAGGCTGGTTTGACTTGGTCTTTTCAAGTGGAGGCTGGCCCGACCGCAGCTGGCGCCTCCTCCCATTCTCTGCCATCCTCATTTGAAGTTTAAGCGGAGCTGGCAGACCGGAGCCAACCTGTGTTTACTCCCCATCTCGGAATCTCCTCCTCGACTCAAACACCGCTCTTTGTCACGGAGGTAAGAGACTCGCACACCGAGTTCACTTCAGCTCTTTGTGGAATGGAAACGACTTAACACCAAATGTTATAATTATCCTCTCGAATCAGTCTGATTTGATTTGCAAACGTAATTGAAAAAATAAAGCACGCTTCCGACAGTCTCTGAACGCGTCATCTCTGCCGTGTTTGCAGTCGCAAAAAATGTGTATTTATGATTCAGCTCTGATCAGTTGTCTTGACTCATTTATCCCTTATATGATATAAGTAGCACAAATATTGTAAACTCGTACTAGTTTCCTACCCAACCTGTTTGAGCCAAGGCATCTATTTTACTTTAGAAAAAATGTACGGCGCACCACTAAACAAAAATGTCACAAAAAGTAGGAATAGTGAAATAATGATGATGACGTCTCAATTTACTTACAAATCCACTTATTCCATCTGAAAACTGGCCCTGTTTATTTGAACACAAAGCTGATATTCTCCCACTTATTGTACTTTATCAATGACAGCAGTTATAGTCATTGAACTTTCTGCCATCTAAAAGGAGGACCATTTAATTGTTCTGCTTGTCGCTACTGATTTTCTGCTATCACACATCAATGAACAAACATAGATTGAAGGCATTGTAATCATTTTTGGACAACTAAAATGAAATTGAATGATTTCTTTCTCCGTCCACCTCCCACCCCCTCCTCCTTTCTGGTGATCACTCTGTTGCGCCAAGGCACCCTGGTTGGGAATCAATATTATAGTACACAACACAATTAGCATTACAAAGGAAACACGTATAAACAAACACCTAAGTGTGTGTTTGGAAAGGTCCTAATTCATATGAATTTATAGAGGGGTAGCGTGGTGGGGAATGTGTAAAGTTTATTTTTGGTGTAAGGTTTATTTGTATTTATTTGGTGTAAGGCTTTATTTCAGTTTGAACAAAATGTTTACATTACAAAAGATGACACGGAGGCAACAGAGAAGCAAGTCTAGGATGTAATGCATAAAATCATTGTTAAGATGAGCGAACAATCAGAGGTGCATCACAGATTTGATCCGTTTATGCAAGACCTCCATATACGTATAGTGATACTGCACAGTATGTGCACGTGTTTTCCCATAAGAGCAGTCTGTAAACAGTTCATTATGTCAAAGGTTCTGAGATGTTGCTTTTCTTTACTGTTGAACAATTTAGGTCTGTCTTGTTTAAAGTGGCCCTGCAGCATTCAAAATAATCATTCAAAACACATTGTTAAGGAATTGTGCCTCGTTTATATTGGGCATCCCTAGCTATTAATTAGTTTTCTTTCATTTAAAGGAGATTAATCATGCATTTTTTCACAATGTAAAGCAGTTCATATGCTACTCTTAATAACATGTCTGTGTCATGTTTTCATCAAGGATCAAGAACATTACAACACAATTTACACACCCATATTTTATTGACTTGCTGAAAGGAGTTAATTTTGTGAAGAGGTGCTCCTGTCTCATGCATGTGAGCTTTTATACGGAAAGTTGGAGAGGGGTGGGGGGTGGCGGAGAAATACTCATTCTGATATAGAGAATACCTAAAATACATATTTGAAGACAAAATAGCAGTTTATTTTCTTTGCAAGGAAGGCAGAGACACAGAGACAGAAACAGCATAGGTCTCAAGAGTATCTTCCATTTTCCTTACAAATGCATGCCAATTTTTACACCTTGTCAGGTTGCAACTAGATACCTGGGAGTGGCTCCTTTATAAATTACTTAGCGCAAGTGTTGATTTCCCATTGTTCATTATTGAGGGCCAAGTAACTGAAATACTGAAGAAGTGAAATAAGTGATACTGTACTATAAAAATTAGAAGAGAGAAATGTTTGATTATGCTATAGCCCTCATAAAGAAGACACTGATTCATCACCAAGTCAAATTCCATTTGTCATTTCACATGTCTATCCATCCCCTGCGGGTTAAGAATCAGCAGGCTAAAATCGTGTGCCGCTAACCAACCAGCTAGCATTACTTGTGAAGGCTTCCGAGGAGTGAGGTTCCCCTGAAAACCTGACTTCTAATCTAAGTCATGGTACCAATTTGATGATAGTCATCCAGCGTCCTGCTTGAGACTGTAAACCACAGAACCAGCTTCCCACGGGTTAAATAGTCAAGCGCTCTAACCAGCATACTAAAAGCCTGGGCTAGCATGAAAGCTACTCACCGGTGAGCACTACTTTTAAGGCTTCCGAAGAGTGAGGTTCAACTAACAACACATTTTTAGAAGAAGGCAGCTCACAAATAGTTTGATTGTTTAATTTAATCTTTAATGATTCTAGAAAACCATTTTTATCTGTAACATCTTCACATTTAAAAGTAAAGTGTATAAATTTAACATGGAGCTTGTGACTGACGAGGACAAATGTTTTATGGGCCATTAACATTTTTGCAGTTAATCAAAATGTTGATCTATTTAGGTCAGTCACAGGTCACAGACAATATTATTATACTGTCATTTAACATAGCAACAAAAATCCAATGAACTAAAATAAAAATGTAAATTTCCATTTATTCCATCACACAGCTGCCTAAATAGATCACCGGCCAGTATTTATGTTCATCTGGTTGCTGTGGAATCTACGTAATTAGTTATCATTTCCTCTTTTTGTTTGCTTCAAACATTGCGTCCTTCATTTCAGGCATGCATTGTTTTACTATTTGCGCATCTGAGAATGGCTTTCCTGTGCTTACCCAAAATCCACATTACTTCAAGTGAGCACTCTGTTGCTTTTGGTTGTTGCATCTTAGACGTGACAACAATCCTGTTTTCAGCTTGATATGCCGTATTTAATTTTGTTCTTCGTGAGGAAATGTCTCTTCAGAATTCATATGCTTCGTTTGAAAATGCCATTTCAATTTGGAAATCTTCATCACAGCTACCATTTCCTAGTATATTAAAGCACATCGCTGTTGTGCTGGTTGGATGAATGTAAAATTTTCACTCCATTTTTTTTTTTTTTTTAATTTCCAATTTCACGGTCCTCTTTTCTTTTAGCAGCAAACTTGGAAAAACATTTTTGAGCAATTTGTCTCCTAGAGGCAAAGTGTCAGTGAAATTTAAAAATTGCAGTGAACTCAGTGACCCATTATCAGGCGCATCATGCGAGCCCTGCCAGTCTTACATGGACAATGAATGGTTTAGTCAGCGCTGTACAAAGTGAAGTGCAACTACTCTGAGAATGCCTGTGTTGATACCATCTGATATCGAAAGTGACAAATTTTCCATACTCCTTTCTTGGTCCATAATCAATTAATATAAGCTTGATATCATGTTGTGCTTTTTCCAATTAAAGCGTAGAGTGTGCTTTCTCTACCACTGGTTACTGTTTAAAAAAATATTAATGAGAAACAGCAAAATCATTTTGCCAATTTCTGTGCAAGTCAGTGGTGACTTATTCCTGTTCTTCCTGAACCACAAAAAAAGTTCATATTTTATTATTTTTTCCTAAAACCTATCTATTAAAAAAGGTTCCATCCAAACTATTGTCTTCCTCTTAAAATAATGGCCCGTCATATTTGTCATGTCTGGGTCACGCCAGGGTTAAGTTTGAGTTCATGACCTGTTAAATTGGGTTCATGACCGTGAGGTCAAGTGTCTGTTATGTACTGATGTAACCAGCATCTAGTTTCTACTGGTTTTAGGCTATGTGATGTCAATCTTTAAACCTTTGCCTAGTCACAACCAATCAGATCGATTCACTGTCTGTAGTAGCGGTCTAAGAAGTGTGTGTCTTTGTCGGATTATTACTTCTGTTACCACTGTTCCTCTGTGCAACTCTCGTTGTTTCTCGTCTAGTCAAGTTAGGTGAATAAATAGTTAAAACCTTATTTGTGTCTGCGCTTTGGGATCCAAACTCCAGCTCATGTTTTCTCTTCATATTTCCTTAGCATGTTGGCCACCTAAAATTGGCTCAGATTCAATTCTACCCTTGAAATGAAATTATTAACACCGGTAGATATAATTAATATTTGGTTCAGTTACTTTTGTGTTGTCTGTTAGAAAGAAAGAAAAAAAAAAAAGTAGTAGTAGTAGTTGCCGTCATAGTTTTAATCTACAACGTACATAGTCATGAAAATAAAGCAATATATTGAATGAGAAGGTGTCAAAACTTTTGGCCTATACTGTTTATTCAGTGGCTATTAGTTTAGCTTCTTCTCTAGTTTGTGACCATATCTAATTGTCAAATGTAGCGATGATGGCGGAGTGACAGGATGAATGTAGGAGTGTTCTCTTCTGAATTATGCCCTTTAATAGAATGTCACAGATTCAGCAGGGAGTGCAGCCAACCACCCCATGTGTACAGTCATCAAATCTCAAACAAAAAAAAATAAAAAATGTTACAATTTGTTTTTGGTAATTATGTCAAAGCTATACATTGATTTTGGTGCATTCTTACATAGCTATATGTCACATACTTATATTGTCTGCATCAGGATTCTAATTTGGTCTAAGTACTTATAGCAACAAACTATTGCTAATAAAAAGATTCAACTTTGTCACCCAACAATAAAAATACTATACTTCATTGTTGTTTGCTCTTTGTCATACCTGGTGCCATTCTGTGTCACTAAAAACATTTTTTGACACCAAAACTATAAAACCATGGAGGAAAGTAATTCACCATTTTTCTGACTTATGAGTTTCCACTCTATCCTGTTTTTGCCCACTTGCTGCTCCTGAAATGTTGTAAATGTTGATTAAAAACGCCCTCAATTATCAAACAGTCCAAAACCTTAAAAGAGAGCAATCTGTCCTGCAGAAATGCAGACTTTTCCATGCAGTCTTGTTGACAGTAATTCTGTTAGCTATCTATGCTGGAGTGGCATCACTAATTCTGCCCCCTGAGGCATCACATTCACGGCTTCACATGACTCCTCTCGAGGATAACATATTCTGAGTGGGGCTGAAGAAGCAGGGCAAGGCTAATAAAATAAGAGGGTCAGAACATTTAAAATGGGTTTTGTGGCTAGCTTGGTCGTCTGTCCTTTACAATCATGTATTTTTTAAATGAAACCTATAAATACAATTCTACATGTTCTGATTAAAACTTCCCTCTACAGTCAAATCACTGCATTTCAGTATGCCGAGTACCATTTTAAAAATGGAGCTCTTTTTCTAAGCAATATTGTGACATGGTCTGACAATTGCGTGGTCGGTTTTACACCTTTAACTGCACTACTTACTCATGTATGATCCCCTTTTCCTGCTCTAAGTTGTTTCTGCTTGTGCTGAGAATAAGAAGTGGGTCACATGCTTGAATTATCCATTTACAGGCTTGCATGCATCAGTGCCAAGAATTTGCACTTGGTGGTAAGACTACAGCAAAGCAGACCCAGTGACCTTTTAGGAGGATGGAGGTTGGAGCAGAGCGCGGCAGCATGCAGAAGACTCGACGCGGTGACGATGCATCCGGAAAAACACGCCCCTCATCCTGCTCCAGTCTTAAGGTAAGGCAAGTACGTTTCAAAATGAGATTGAAGAGGATGTTTGGGGATTTCAATTTAGCGTTCCGACATTTTGTTTTTGTATTGACAAATCAATCGGAGTGTATTGACAAATGGACCTTTCCTTGATTATATTAACTTTCTCAACTTAATTCAGTCTTAAAAGTAAAAAGTATATAAAACTCAAATCCGTTGGCTGAAGCAGGTGTTTGCAAATAACAAATGAATGTTATGCAAGCATGAAACAGGACGTTCCTGAAGCCTTTACCTTGTTTTCTTTTGAACAGCCATTATAAATCACACTGAATATCCAATTGGGGATGTTATTCATCATTCTCTTTAGAGGCGTAACACTAGAGCTGGCATTTATTGGCCTGTGCCTTTTTAAACGGGCCTCATCAACGCAGTCTTTTCAAACAAGCTTAAGATCAGGGGTGTCTGAACTTTTATCTCTGAGGACCGCTTACAAAAATATATCAAGATGAAAGAACCACTTTGAATTCTTTTTACTTTATGAAACCCCCATCATTGATGGGATGCCCACTTTTCAACGAGTCCTACCGCATTTTCAGCAAGTGCTTTGATGATGTGACTGAGAAGGACCATCTGTACTGACCCGGATCATATATTGTTTATATAATGTAGTTATTTTGAAAATCTGAATCGTCAAGGCATTCTGTTAACTCTTTGACCGCCAAAAACCTTTAATAACGATTAGTAAAATCACGATGTAAGCCGCCATAAACGTTGAACGATGTCAACTGTTTTTTTTAATTTATTTATTTATTTTTTTCCTTAAATCAATGGGCAGTTCACCGTGTAAGTGCAGCACGTGCTGCCTGGTCAATGAGTTGTGGAATCGAAAATCCTCACTATCTGTAGCCAGCAGATGGCAGCATTGTATCTCTTTTCAATGGTCTCAATATGTATTAAATTTGATGAAACAGAACATATTCAAGGATGATGTAAATGACCAAAGCCTTTGTCATATTAAATTTTTTTTTTATTTTTTTTTTTTATGACGTGTGGCAGTAAAAGAGTTAAAAGTGCTAAGGCAAATATCTGAGGATTATTTTATTTTTTGGTGGCCTTTGACCCTGTATCCCACTAGTACAGTTCTGCCGCTCCACTGACCAGCAGCTGAATCCCATCTCCACATTCAGAACCAAAACAAGCGCAATCTGAAGTAAGCAGTTTGGACACCACTGCTTTAAAGCTACTGAACAATAGAATTCAATTTTGAATTGCTACTGCCACCTGTTGATGAAAAATTAAACTGCACATATCCTTCTTCACGTACACAACGCACACGAGTCACATCCGCAGACAGCGGTTGATAACCCGAATCCAGTCTGAAAACTATTGGCCAGAGGCTTGCAGGAATCCCTACTAACAGCTAAGGTGTTAATCTACAAATTAGAAGATGTTTCAGTCATAAATGGTCAAATAAAAAGGCTACTGTAAAGATATTTTTTGGGAAAAAAAAAAGTTCCATATTGCAGCTTTAAATGAAGACATTTTGTTTAGGTACCAACAATTGTCTTTTTTTTTTTTTTTTGTTAAACCATGTTTGATGCTTGGCTTTTTAGGGTTACATCTCTCTATTGTTGTCCATCTGCCTCACAAATTTTTCTCCATAGTCCTCCTCAGAAGAAAGAGGGCCGAAATAAGGCAGAACACAGCATGAATGTGATGATGTTATGATCAGACCACCTCAGGTTTTTCCATCTCACTCTTGCCTTTCCTTCCACGTCAAACAAGCTTTAAAAAATAAGCTGAAAGTCTTCTTTCAAAGTTAGCGCAACTTCAAATAAGATCAAACCCTCTTGTTGCTTCTCCCTCAGATGAAAGTGACGTGAGACAATGGTGTTCAAGCAGCTTATCATAATACAGGCTGGGTCTCTGCATAGACTTTATTTCTTCTCGGAATTGTTTAGTTTTGGGTGGGACATGGCACAATCTCCTGCAGCTCTAATCCTATCCTTTTGTTACCCACTTTTTGTTTATTGTACCAATATGAGCATAGATTGGGTGACATCATACCTAAACAAAAGTAAACACTAATGATAAACTGTCAGAGTAAACGGTGAAGTATGACTTTTAAAGATTCGAATGGAATTTTTCAAACAAGTGTAGAAGATCAGCATTTTATCCGAACATGCTGTTGCAGGGCGTCATTAATTCTGGAACAAACAAACAATCTCATTGTGGGCCATAGCATGACTGAATTCTCTGACTGGAGGAAAGCTGCTGTAAATTTAACAGCTTGTTTACCCTGCATGCAAGTTAAGGCGATTGTTATCACCATTTGTGTTTATGTGGACAATCATTTAACAGCCAGTTTCTCCATAATTCTGCTAATTAAGGGTGTTACAATCGAGTGGTGATTATATGATTATATGCGGTTCAACAGCTTCATTTGTCTCAAATCACAAAATGTGCTAAGTAGTTGTGAACGTCACACACCAATTAGCAACTTAGTTTACTAAAATTTCTAGTTGGCTTACCCACCACTGATGGGTTGAGAGTACTGAACAGTATTTTAAATTTGCTGTCAGTGGTAATCATGGTAATGCAAAGTGGGTGTCAATTGATTCATATTTCTCATTTAACGCAAAACTGTTAGTGTACAAATGAGTGCAATGGCACATATGTGTTTAATCACAGCAGTCATGTCAATGAGTTGATTTTCACATGCCTTATTTAATAGTGGAGATACAGTACTCGCAGATAACTCAATAGGATTTTCTTTGATATTTTGCCAGCAATATTGATATTATCAGAACACAGGCATTGTGTAATATATAAAACTACATCCACAGTGCATCACAAAATCATTTTAACTGAAAAAAAGAACTTTGTTTTTGCTCAAACATAAAATGTTATTGAATATGATAACATTTATTTTTCTATAAAGCTGATATTTTCAAATGGAAGAAAACTGTCAAAATTACCAAAAACTTTAACTTGACATTGCCAAATGCCTACCTAGGTGCATGATTTATTTGTTCATTTTTCCTTTCGGACAGCATTGTGACAAACAAACATTTCAACATACAATTTTAACATATGATAACCGAAAAGAAAAAGGGCTGGCAGGAAGAAGCATAAAGCTTATGATAACAACATAACCAGAAGTTCTTAACTTTTTGACTCCACTAAATTAATATAAATGAACTAAACTCACCAGGTTGAATGGGAATTTTTTTTAGTGTGAATATTTCTGGCACTTTAACTATTTTTTATTTTTATTTTTTTACTTTCCTCTCTACCATACAGATCTACATTAACAAGTAAATATCTAACTACATAAGAATAACTATAACAAGTTATCAAGAGCAACAGCAAAGAGTATAACAATCCAACAAAGTGCAAGTGACACCTCTGAACAAGCTGATAACCACTACATAGTTGCGTTGCGTCTAAAAATAGCAACACTCCGCACCTTGATGAGTCATGAAGTCATGTTTAAATGGGAGTCAGCACGCACCTGCCATCATTTAAAGTGTCTCTGATTCACTCCCTTTGTAAGCTTTTCCAATAATTGAAACGTTTATCTTTTCCACTCATCTGAGCACAGTTATTTGTATTCACTTAATGTAAACAAAAATTTCAGCTGTATGAAAGGGCCCTTTACTTGCATCTAATTGGTCATGACCTATTTCCATTCTCCTCACAGATGTTCCTGGTGGCGCTGTCCTTTGCCTATTTTGCAAAGGCTCTGTCGGGGAGCTACATGAAGAGCACGATAACTCAGCTGGAGAGACGCTTTGACATACCCAGTTACCTAATAGGCATCATTGACGGAAGCTTTGAGATAGGTGCGTAGGTCTGCATGTCATCACTTTTTTGTCGATGTTGTTTACACCCTCCGTGTCACAGATATGTCATCCACTCACCACTCTGGAAAAAAAAATCAATGGGTCACAAAGTTATTCAAGGTACTGAGAAAGGATTAGATGTGTGTTTGAGAAAATGGGAGTCATAATGTTGAACAAGGACAAACACTGCTCTTTGTAACTGTATCTGTGGTGAACTAGAAATGTTGTCATTTGTTTTCCTGTGTGAAGCTTCTTGTACTTCACCATGTGTGTACAACATTGTCTGATTATTATAAATCCTGCATCAGGTTCCTTCAATACAATTACTATCAAGTTTACAGATGGGGGTCTATTTGCATGGTATCTTAGAATTGATATGAACACACAATATTTCATTTTGCCTGACCTTTGACATGT
Organism: Festucalex cinctus; assembly: GCF_051991245.1. Classification (NCBI taxonomy): domain Eukaryota; kingdom Metazoa; phylum Chordata; class Actinopteri; order Syngnathiformes; family Syngnathidae; genus Festucalex; species Festucalex cinctus. The sequence goes on from NC_135423.1 coordinate 16,966,632, forward strand.
CTCACATGGAAATTTAGTGAGTTACAATATTTGATAGGAGGCAAAGAGTAACGTAAACAATACAACAAATCAGGTTACTGCTGCCTCGGTCCTTATAGGTATGGATGGCATGTGTCATGTGCTGAAGGGTTGGATCCCAAAGCGCAGACACAAATAAGGTTTTAACTATTTATTCACATTACTTAACTATACCAAATACGAGAATGCATCGAGAATCACGAGCCCCCTTGGGCTGTGGAGAAGCACAGAGGAACAGCGAGTAATAATCCAGCAACACGCATATTTCTCAGACAGCTTATATAGACAGTGAATCGATCTCATTGGTTGAGGCTAGACATGTGGGCACCAGTACTAACATAGGACTATCTGATTGGCTGTTGACCCAGTAAGGCGATTAAAGATTCTTGACACCACATATCATATAGCATTAAAGATCCTTGACATCACATAGACTAAAAATAATTGAACCTAGATGATAGTTACATCAATACAAAACAGACACTTGACCTCAACTCAATATGTCATGAACTTAAACTTGACCCAGGCATGAGACTAAACCCCAAACAAACCTCCTGCATGACTCGAATCATGACAGCATGCACACAGTCAGTGACTTTGTACAGAAGGGGTTTAGGAGGCTGTACTTCTTCCTCGTTTCCTTATTTGCAGAGGTGGGCATCGCCATTGACTGGAATTGATGATTGGTGGGGGTGCCCACCTTTTGGCGTGTGCTTCAGCACTTTCATCGAATGCTTGATAATGCGAAGCCTCACAAAAATACACGGATTGAGAAGGACCGTGTGTACTCACCGCGATTGACAGAAGTAATCCTGCTTCACTCAGTGCTCAGTCTGTGCATTTTTTCAAGGCTTCGTATTATCAAGCAGTCGCTGAAAGTGCTGATAAGACATTGGTTTTCGGATTAAAAAACAAGACTGAGAGAAGAAAATATAGAAGATGAGTATCCATAGATACTGTGTCCAGAAGACAGAACCACTGGAAATTTGGATTTTGGTATAGACTGAGGGATTGCCAACTGAGTAAAGTCAACACTTCACCAAAACATGCCACAACTAGGAAAAAGGGTAGTGGTTTACCTTAAAAACCTTAGTTAAAATCCTATATTTGTTGTTTTAAACACCATACTATGATGCCAAAACTCTTGTCCCCAGTTCCAACTATTCTCCCAAATGTATTAAAAAACAAAAACAAAAAAAACTAACAAAAAAGTAGGTATCAGTCTTAGTCCCCAGGTATTTAAAAGACCTGACCTGCTCCACCAACTGTACCTGAATGCTGAGCAGCTGGAAAAAGAGATGATGTTTTTTTCCTTGTTTCTGCCCTTCTCGTGTGTCAACCAATCAGTGCCCTCAGCCACTTGTGTCTTGGCCAGGTGTGTCTCGTTATGTCATTATGTGTAGTCTCTTGTCTCCCCTCCGTCTGCAATGATTCTTTAATGTTTCCTCCTGTCATGCTGCCGCATTTTTTTCCCCCGGCCCCCCAAAATAGCGATATTTTGCTTTATTAAAAACATGTAATTAAAATGTTGATGTTTTATGGATGCTGGAATGGATTAATGGTATTTCCATTTATTCCATTGGGAACTATGATTTGAGATACAATATTTTTGAGTTATGAGCATAGTTAAAGATCAAATTAATCTTGTTTGCCAAGGCACCACAGTATGCATCCATTGAAAACTTGAGAAGGTCACCTGCAGCATCCTGAAGCTGAATTACATACATGTAGTTCCTTTTCTCCTGTGAAAGATATTCACATGTGGTCAAGGCAACCAGCTTTATGTATAGGATTGTTGCCAGGGAAACACAGCGACGGGAAGGGTAACATGAATACAAAGAAGAACGGAAGGTACAACTGTTAAGAACAGAGCACATTGGGAGAGCATTATAGTGGATGAAAGAGTGGGCTTATCCAACCATCCATTTTATGTACGTACAGTGGACCCCCACATACATTATCTACGGTTTGACATTCACAAATTAATCTAATAGATTTTTTACTTTTTACTTACCTAAGTTACTCATTTGATTGTCTCTGATGGAGATAATGAACAGTAACGGCCATAACCATGCCAAAACCCCCATCAAACTAGTTGTCCACGCCACTAAACTTTCATAGTGGCACCTATCTGTCTCCTTTGCATCACAATAGCTTCAGCAAACAAGGACGAAGATGGTTACTGTACAAGTAGCAATTTTTGAATATATTAGTAAGCCTTGGAATGATATTAAAATGTTTTGGGATCATAGTTTGTGGTATAGTTTTGGTTTGAGACAATAGAGGCAATTGTAATCACTTTTAATGAGCATGAATTACTTACAGCGGCACGGTGGACGAGTGGTTAGCACGTCCGCCTCCCAGTTCTGAGGACTCGGGTTCGAGTCCAGGCCCCGGCCTTCCTGGGTGGAGTTTGCATGTTCTCCCCGTGCCCGTGTGGGTCTTCTCCGGATACTCCGGTCTCCTCCCACATTCCAAAGACATGCACAGCAGGTTAATCGGTTGCTCCAAATTGTCCCTAGGTGTGCTTGTGAGTGTGTGTGGATGGTTGTTCGTCTCTGTGTGCCCTGCGATTGGCTGGCAACCAGTCCAGGGTGTACCCCGCCTACTTCCCAAAGCCAGCTGAGATAGGCGCCAGCACCCCTTGTGACCATTGTGAGGAATAAGCAGTCAAGAAAATGGATGGATGAATTACTCACAAAAAAAAATCACTATTTTGTCCCAAAGTGTGCCGCATATGCTGTTCAGGGTTGTGGGGAGCTGGAGCCTTTCCCAGCTGACATTGGGCAAAAGGTGAATTACAAACTGGACTGGCCCTGATATTGTTGTATATATCATATATGCCACATGAAATCATGCTAAGAATCTTAAAGACCTGCTGTATTTTGTTTGACAGCCTGCAAGCCCCTTCTGAAGGAAACATTTAATAAATCTTTCAGCAGGGTTAAAAATGGCTAGACATGCAGCTTTTTGTACAAAGTTAACATTTTTCTCCATTGTGGCCAAGCTTTATTGCTGCTCATCCATATTAAGTACAATATTAAAAATAGATGTAATTAACAGATTTATGTCATCAATTTGCTTATTGATTTTGTCTCGTTGCTGTTCAAATTTATTTGAATGCAACAATTAGAGTATCCCATAAAGGCTCGAATGTTTCATCTCTTCTTACAGGTAACCTGTTAGTTATAGCCTTTGTCAGTTACTTTGGTGCCAAGCTCCATCGGCCAAAGATGATTGCAATGGGTTGTGTACTGATGTCGATTGGTACCTTCATTATTGCACTGCCTCACTTCATCATTGGACGGTTAGTAAAAAAAAACTCAGCTTTGATTTGTACTCAACTGACTAGATGGAAATCTGTCACTTGGGTGCTCCTCAAATTTCACTCTAACCTTTGTGTACAGTTATGAATATGAATCATCAGCGCAGTGGGTTGTGAATTCAAGCCTTATCCCATCCCCATGTTCACTGGGCTCCACAGCTGACCTCAGCCAACATAGTAAATTACCTGAAGTGCCAGTGACAGGTAGGCGTCTACTCAGATAAACACACTCAGCTGCACGCATACTGGTACCGTAATGTAATAATCTTCTCCAGATTGTGAAGGAGATTCCAACCTGTCCATGTGGATATATGTGCTCCTGGGAAATGTCCTACGAGGGATTGGCGAGACCCCTGTTCAACCCCTTGGAATCTCCTACATAGATGACTTTGCTAGTGAGGAGAATGCTGCTTTATATGTGGGTGAGAAAAACATTTTCAATATCTAACTATCTACATATCCATCGGTCAGTCGGTCGGTCAGTCATTTGTGTGTATTATTTAGCGTCGTCTTGTGGTGAACTAATATTTCATTTATAAAAAAAAATAAACACTATTAATTTCAACAACAACAAAAAACGTTCTATCAGATCCATGTACATTTTTAAAAATATAATCGTAGGTCTAAACGTTAATTATATAACATAGGTCGTACAGCAGGCTAACATGTTTCACCGCCATCGTTCTGCTATGGATACCCAAAGAAGAAGAACTTGTGAATCTAGTTAGCCTCTAGTGGTGATTGCAGCTAGTTGCGGAATGGGTCGACCACCGCTTACCTTCCACAACTGGGGGCTGCAGTTGGTCATCCTGTGTCCTGTGAGTCGGGCTTGTCTCCTTCTGCTTTCTCTCGCTAGCTTTTACTAGCTTCTCTCGCTAGCCGCTCGTTAGCCGCTTCAGTTTGTTCTTGCTAGCTAGTCTTTGCTCGCACGCTTATGCCAAATAATAATTGGTACCGGTAGGCTAGCAAAGTGTGGTCTCTCTGAGTCACTTTATTGCGCTTGCTTCAAAATTGATGCATTCTACTATTCTTAGTTCACCACTAGATGGCACTAAATAATACTTATTAAGAACAACTCATGACAGCTAGCTAATAACAGCTAAATACTAATATGTTGCTGTATCCACACTAATCGGTATATATGAGATAGATGCCATTCCGACCTCCCTAAGTCACACACTGTTTTCGGTTACTGTTGTGACATATTAGGCCACGTTCCAATACTCACACTTCCACCGTTGTGCCCCTCAATTGCGCGTTCCCGTTGATGGGTGCGAGTGTGTCGGCTAGGATGTCTCAGTTTTACGTAGCACTCTGAGACACACTTGAACAACTAAGACACCCTACACACTTGCACCGTTAACGGAACGCGCCATTGATTGGCACAATGGTGGCAGTGCGAGTATTGGGGCGCGGCCTAATACGTCACAACAGTAACCGAAAACAGTGTAGGTGTGTGACTTAGGGAAGTCCCACATCCTCCGTGTGTTGAGTTGAGTGTAAACCAAAACAGTGTGTAACACAGTTCTACCATAGGTCCCGCATTAACAACACATTTCACCTGCCCTCCTCTACGATGAATGATAGATGATGTGGATGGTTTTTGCACATGTTCATCTTCTTCAACAATATCTGTCTTTTAATTAAAGTGTGTTTTTGGTGTTCTAGGCTGTGTACAGACCATCTCTGTGGTGGGGCCTGTCTTCGGCTACCTGTTGGGCTCCTTATGTGCAAAGATTTATGTGGATATTGGATTTGTAAAACTGGGTAAGTTAGTTTATTTTTACATTTTTAAGTTAGAGAAGAATATTACATTTAGGTTTTATGAAACCCATCACAGCAGGTTCAAACTCAATTTGATTCGTAAGTTTCTGGAAAAGTTTTTTTGTTTTTTGTTTTTTGGCAGGCTTTTAAAGATCGTAACTAAAGAGCTCCTTCATAAAACAGAGGCATGGTTTTATCAATACAACAGCAAGTGCAGCAGATGTAGGTGAGCGGGAGTCAGGACAGATGTTCAGGATTAGCATCAGTTAGTTAATGAACCGGAGCAGCTTTCAATCAAATAGCTGTGCTGCAGAGGGAGTGGAAGTGAGAATACAGGCTATGTTTCTGCAAAAACCAGATTATAGACCGTAGTCCCTACTAAGACTGTTGGTCTTTACATTAATTACTAATGGGGTATTCCATTCAAAATCTTTCTTGTCACAGAAGTTTGAAAAGACAACTTATCCCCAGTATTTGCTCACTGTATTAATGGGTTCATTACGGGTAAAAGGTCATCAAGAAAGAAAGAATATAATATACCGGTAATTGGAATTTTTACGAGAATCAAATTCTAATTATATGAGAAATAAAGTAGAACGTTGAAAGAAGTAACCAAATCCTAATGGTAGAGATCCTAGAAATGTCCATGTCACTCTTTTTTACCTCAACACAGAAACCATCACAATCACGCCAGCAGATTCCCGCTGGGTTGGGGCCTGGTGGTTAGGCTACCTCATAGCTGGCGTCATCACCCTACTTTCTGCCATTCCTTTCTGGTTTCTACCACGCTCGCTGCCCGGTCCAGGCTCACACACCCCACAAAAGCCAGAGCAGACAAGTTTTATTAAAGACTCCGCCCCCATCAAGCACAAGTATCCAGCGGAAGAGCACACCAGTTTCATAGAGATGGCCAAAGGTGAGCATAAGGATATGCTGTATATCTTTGATTTTCTTTAAAAAAAAAAAAAAAAAAAAAAAAAAAAAAGTTCTTTTGTTTATGCATTCTTGTCTTCAATTTGTCATTTGACTGAAAATGACATAACAATTGCTCAGGCCTCAGGTAACGATCAATCACAGTTCATCTGTTTTCTGGAGACATGATTGGTCGTTCCCAGAGCAACTGTGATGTCATTCTCAATAAGTGGCAAAATGGCAGCACCCTGAGATGGATAAAAACAAGTCGATTTTTCTGCTTAATTCATATTCCGCAAATGCATTATTTAGCAGTGGGAAACATAATAATGAAAATGAAAAAAATGGGGGTTGACTTCCCCTTTAATGTACTTTGCTCCTATTCATGTGTTTTCACAGATTTTATCCCAACGTTGCGAACCATGTTGGGCCACCCGGTTTATTTGATCTACTTGTGTGTGACAATCATCCAGCTCAACTCGCTTATTGGCATGGTCACTTATAAACCCAAATATATCGAGCAGCATTTTAGGCAATCCGCCTCAAAGGCCAACTTTCTAATGGGTATGTATGAATGATTTGTTTATAACAGCCTGAAAGATCGGAGAAGCATATTGAGAACTTTTTTTTAGCTAACTAATAGGCACAGGGTCAATATCAATAAGTATTAAATAGCTCTCGTTCATTTTAGTTCTGTTTTGTTCCAAAAATCTCAGGTGTGATTAATATCCCCGCGGTTGCACTTGGGATTTTTTCTGGAGGCCTCCTGATGAAGAAAATGAAGCTGAACATAATGGGAGCAGCCAAATTTGCTTTTGTTACTTCATTCCTCGGTTACGTCCTTTCATTGTTCTTCTTTGTGATGAGCTGTGAGAATGCCAAAGTAGCCGGAGTGACACTTCCATACGACAGGTGTGTTTAAACGGGAAAAACAGCTAAATTAATATGATAAATTTAACTCTTGTGAATGTAAATGTAAAACTTTTCTCACCCCTGGACTGGAGACTTGCGTCAAATCTCATATTGTACAACTTTAATTTTTCTGGCTGTGTAAATCACAAACAATATTTAGTAGCATAATTCTCTTGTTCTCTTTCTTCCAGCCTGGAGGGTGTATCTTATGACAAACACTCTGTTTTCACCACCTGCAACTCCAACTGTTTTTGTTCAGCAAATAACTGGGACCCAGTCTGTGGAGGGAATGGCATCACATATGTTTCTCCCTGTCTTGCTGGCTGCACCGTCTCCACCGGCTCAGGAAAAAACACAGTACGTAAAACTGTATCAAGTCAAATGCCTTCAAAAGGTGTGAAACTTGAGTAGCCTACTGTAAAACCATGATTCCTAAATGTTTAAATAAAGAACTGGATCAGAAATGTCACAAACGACATCTTATGTTGCCTCAACATTGACAACACAACTGCTCAAAAAGAATAAATGAATAAATAAATACGTAAAGAATAAAAAATAAAATTCAAAGTATCGGGTACTAGTAGAGGCTGTCGATACCAGCTATCACTACTTAATCGTTGAGTACTCAGAGAGAATACTTGTACTGACATCTGTCTAAAAAGTTCAGATTTTTTCTTCAAGTTAATCTTAAAAAAAAAAAAAGAAGGAAAAAAAAAAAAAAAAACACCTAACAACTCTAACAACCCTAACAACCAAAATTATTCTGTGCACCCCTGCGCATAATCCTCACAGTGTAACTCCGACTTAATCACACTAGCAGCTGGATAGCATATCCACGTGACCAATTTAAAGCAGTAACAACTGAACTGCTGTTCTTCATCCAGTCTAGAGCATGCTAGACGTAGTTGAGTGCATACGGGAGCCCATACTGAGCCACATGTATGTAAAGTCTCTAAGTTATTTTGCTATCAACAAATTCCACTCTCTCATTACTGGATATGTCTGTTTATAATTATTCGCATGTATGCACGTTTTTCCAGGTCTTCTCAAACTGTAGCTGTGTCGGTGTGGCCGCCAACTTAACAGCCAATACAGGTCAGTGCCCAGATAAGGACGACTGTGACAGGATGTTCCCGTACTTCTTGGCCCTCTCCGTCATCACATCTTTCATCATCTCACTGGGTGGAACGCCAGGATACATGCTTCTCATCAGGTCAGCTCATAAAAAAAGATCTCATGCCCCTCTTCCTTTGATCGTCAAAGTTTGGAGATAAGTGAGCAGATCTGACTTATTGCTGTGTTACTTGGAGACATTTCCATACATAATGCATGATTTTGATACTACATGATTAAATGCTTTGCACTGCATGCTCAGTCCTGCTTTGTGTGTGATTATAGTGACTTCTGCTAGAGACAATTTAACGGGTTATTTATAATGTTAGTCTAATTTGCAGTATCTGCTGATTTTTTTTTTCTTTCTTTTGTCTATCTTGTAATCCCACTGGGCCATCTGCCAACGTTTTCAAACAAGACTCTTGCCAATCACATGACCCATATTAAATCTTGAAAAAACAGTTTGGGCTCCTCATAAATTAGATCAATCTGATGCTGGTGCCAGAATGCAAAAGGTTTAATTTCCATGTCATTCTTAAAACTGGGCGACACAGTGGGCCACTGGTTAGCATAACCGCCACATTAGGGGTGGTGGGTTCAAATCCAGGTTCTAGCCTTTGTTTTCCTCACAAATTCTAAAAACAAGCTTGGTAGGGTAAATTTACTTTTCTAAGCCTGGCAAATCCAGGTCCAGACAGTAAAAACCCTGGCAGTTTGGCTTTAGACCCTTGTGCTAGCTAGCTAGTTCCCTAGCAGGTAAACAAGCTAGCCCTTAGGCATTATTGTGACTGGTTTTCGGCTTTTTGATGGTTCTGACCAAGTCATTTCAAAATAAGATACAGTATCTTATTTGCTAGCTTGCTAGCTACCAGCTGGGGGCTGGGGCTAAACCCAAACTGCGGCAGGGTTTTTACTTTGTGGGCCTGGATTTGCCACCTCTGAAGTCTTGAGATGTGAATGTGAGTGTGAATGGCTGGCGAGCAATCCAGGGTGTACCTCACCTCTCGCCCAAAGTCAGCTGGAATAAATTCGAGCACACACCGGTACCCCAGTGCCGATCTGGATTCCTAACATTCCTTCACAACGATCTAAAGGTGTGTGATGATGAGGGCGATAGCAGGAGACAGCTAAATTGTAAATTTGTACTTAAGAGTGCAAAGGCTTATCACTAGCCTTCACTTTACCTTCTATGGAACACCATTGTACCACTTAAATAATATTGGGACTTATGGTACATATTTGCTACAGATGGCCAACATTATATTTCATTGTAGGCGTCGGCTGCCATCAAGTCATAAGAATTCAGTATAGTCCACATAATTGTTGTTTGAAAACAATACCTGAAGCTTGTGATAATATTTTCACGAGTGCACACACCGCTCGCCAAGTTCACCCGCTTGTATGAAAGGGCTTGGCGGTCCCCGAGCTAATGCTACAACAACAAACATGAATCCACTGTGTATTTTTATGTAGCTGTATTAGTAGCGCAGACACCTACAAGGGTAACAATGCTTTGTGGTCACTATGGTAAAGCTTATCAAGAAGGATACCATACGACTGTGCGGGGTATTTAGAACAATAAATGTGAAGCCACATTTTTATGTCCAGTGTTCTCCTGAAATGCGCCAACAAGGCACCACAACGCTAAATCAAGAGCCGCTTGCCGCGGGCATTGTGTGAGAATCACCAGTCGCTGTAAATTTGTATTTCAAGTAGGTCTTGGTCTCACGTGAATGCACATTTCTTTTTCTCCTTGGTCATAGGACCTTGTCATCTCACGGTTTTGTTTTTTCCACTCATTTTTCTAGCTTAGGCATTTAACATTAGCTTTTAGCGACCATAATATTTAGCATCTTGAAATACATCAAGAGTCTTGGGACAGAGAGAGTGCGGTCACTTGTCGAAATAAAATGTTTTTAGCTTTGGACAAATCGGAAGTACGTTATTCTTTGAACTTTTCAAACTTTCTTTTCACTGTGCTATACTAAAATAATTAAATTTACCTTTTACAATTTACTACGCTATCAACTTTACACTATAAATACCTAGCTACTAACTAACACAATTTCGGTCATATGCTTCTTCACTAGATTCAGTATAAAAGGCGGATTTATAGCATGACTTTGAAGCAGCAATTCTAAGGCTAATAAACTTTTCCCTTCCAGATTTGTATTAAAAATGACAGTGGTCGCATTGTTCTTTATATTTGATAAAACTGATTTATCTGAAACATCTGACCTGACCTGCTTCTAGGAAAGCGTTCTAGAACACAGCTTGATTTGGAGAAATAAAGTCATGCTGAATAAACATGGATTCACACAGCATTGTGGCAGATCACAAGTCTCTAATTTAAAGCAGGATCATGTTTAATAGTGACATTTACACACCACACTATTTTCACCAGCTATTGTCACGGGTTTGCTGGAGCCTGTAGTGGTAGGAAAATAATTCACCCACGGAACGTTGGGACGAAGGGGGAGTTCCGGGTGGGAGGAGTTGGTTAGGATGAAAGGATAAAAGGAAAAAATGTTAGTTGGCCTGTGAGCCTCACGCAGGGTGAGTTGTTGCTGTTTAACACAGACGCTGATGTCAATAAAACGCCAGTCTTTGGCTCCGGGCTTCAACACTCCGCCTCCGACTCCCGTCACTACTCGCTACAAGCCTATCTCAGCAGACTGTCTTGTGGATGACCTAAACTCCTGTCTTTAAATGTATATCAAAACTAAAAGTTCCAAATTGTTGATTTCCTTTTGGTCGCACCACATAATTCATACAATGGGCAGTATTATATGATTCAGAATCTCTTTCTTATAGGTGCATCAAACCACAGCTGAAATCATTTGCCTTGGGATTCCATGCTCTAGCGACACATACACTCGGTAAGTAAGGTGTTTCGAAATGTTTACACATATAGTACCAGTAGTAACGGTAGTTGTCTTTCATTTTTCTTCCTGAAAAAACAAAAAAAACAACTGTTGACTGAAATGGTTTCACTGTCTATATATAGCTGGAATCCCAGCACCCATTTACTTTGGAGCAATTATTGACACAACATGTCTAAAATGGGGTCAGAAACGCTGTGGTGGAAGAGGAGCTTGTAGAATCTACAACACTACAAAGTACAGGTAGAACTCTGTCAATGTTGCTGTATAAGGAATGTATTTCCACATGACCAGATTTCTTTTCTCTCCCTGATTCTTTCTTTTTAGGATAGCCTACCTGGGCCTGACTTTGGGCCTGCGGACAATCTCCTTTCTAATTTGCATCCCCGGCTTCATCCTGCTCAGTCGGCAGCTGAAGAAGGAGGAACACGACAACCTTCGTAAATCTCTAGCGAATGGCGGAACCGAACTGGAAGCGCTTAGAAAGGAAGAATTTGTTATTTCAAATTCCGAGACATTACAAAGAACGTCAGAAAACGGAACAGACCGTGAGACACGACTGTGATTCCCCAGAGAAGAAGAAGGGGAAAAAAAAAAAAACCTCGCACCACCAACCTCCTTTTCATCACATGCAGATGAACAAACCTAACTTTACATATATGAGATTTGCAGGGAATCATATTCAATCTATTTAAAGTAAAAATTCTATATATACTATTTCGTGTGCATTGAGGGTTTGAGAGATTTGATATACTTTAGTTAAAATATTTCTAATGAATGTATTGTACTTGTTTTTTTTCTAAAAAAAAAACAAAAAAAAACAAAAAAAACAAATGGGTATAACATTGTTTTTATGTATGAAGGAATATTAATGCCACACGGAAAAGAAATTCAATAACGAAAGAAAAAAGCTAAAGTTGTAATTGTAAGTTGATAAAGTTGTAATGTTAAGAGGAAAAAGTCAGCATTATGAGAAGTCTTTTTTTTTCTTTTTTTTTTCTCACAAGAAAACACATTACGAGAATAAAGTCATAATTGTTTAGCGAACGTTTAGCGAACTTTGAATGAACCCTGACGGGAGCGTGCATTCGCTACCTTCACCAACCCTTCCAAATGTTCGCCCCTCAGTGAGTTTTATTCTCAAATATATGCTTTTCCTCTAAAATGTGATTTTTTTTTAATATACATTAATTCTCATACTTAGACTTTATCCTCATAAAATTCCAACATTTTTTTGCCTGTCAGTTCTCACAAATTTAATTAGTCTCTTGAGCATTTTTTCTTTTTGTTACATTTAACCTTCGTGTAAGAATCACAGAGTTTACGCGTTATTACAACTAGAATATTTTGACTGTAGTTTTTTTTTTTTTTTTCCCCTTACACGTACACTTTGCATCAAGTCATGCAGTATGAGGACCTAAATGTCTTACAGCACTGGAAATGTTTTGCGATCCTCCCTCACCATGGCGATCTCTTACTGCCATGCTTGCCTTGTGTCGTATGGTAAAATCCATGCGATAAACTGTGCCAACTGTTGCCCTCGGCTATCAACCAATGGCTCAACTGTGACACAAATACTTTATTTATATTACTGATACGTATTTATCTCTACCTCGACATTGTTAGACTTTACACTAGTGACTTTGTTTAGTGACATTTTTGGGCGGGGTTTGTTAAGAAACCAAAGCCAAAACCCAACGGACATGATTTTCTCAGGTGTTTACATTCTTTTCATTCTTTTAGTCACACAATGTCCTCATAAATGTGGACAATATTATTTTGTAAGACAATATACTATGGAGTATATATGCTATATAATCTAATGGGAGGTTCAATTATATGTGACTACTGTCTTTTCAATTCAGCTGTCAGCCTCAAGTATTTACCAGAAGGAAGTTATCCATCATATAACTTGAGGATTATTTTTGTAAAAATGTCAAAGAATACCTTGTAAGTAATACAAGTTTTAATACCCAATCTAAAACATTGTGTTGAGGTGTTTTGTATAAGATGAAAGAAAGAAACAAAACAACAAAAAAAACATTCTGCAGCTTCCTAACAGGCATGTCGATTTACATGTGACAAATATTTTACCAGCAAAGTGAGCAAGGTACACAACACAAAGAGCCCATCTTCCATAGATTAAATAAAACGGGTCCATTTTGGAAACAGACCTTTAAAACAGTCAACGTCCCATGCAGTAAAACTCACAGAGTCACCAAATATATCCTGTGACAAGTGTTACTTACCTCTTCCATGTTATCAATTACACATTCAATTTAAGACAAAGGAGTACTTCACCACTAAAATTAAAGTTAAACTAAGACATCGTGATCTGACAGTGCACGTGTGCTACACTAAGTCTGGTAAATGTAAACGTGAGAGCAGCAACTTTTCACGAAATTAAGGGAACGATCCATTAGGAGATTCCCAAAGACACAAAAGAAAAACGGATCATTTTAAAGAATGACTAAACAGAAAGGAAGCGTCATGTGCCCCCCCCCCCCCCCCCCAAAAAAAAAAAAAAAAAAAAAAAAAAAACTTCAGAAAACCATGCCGAGATGCTCCCGAGAAGTCTCAAACTAAAAATAGAGCGCATTGACTCGAGCAGCAATCCTCTTAGTCGCAGTGCCAGGGGGCGTGAAACTGGCCTTTAAGAGAGTCAGTCAGGCGCCAGGAGACCCAAAAAGATAAAAAATAAAATAAAATAAAATGTTCCATTCAAAAGCTTGCATGTACTTCAGGCGTCATTTGCGCTGTGTCACAAGGACTTGTGTGGAGAACTCATTTCAAAGGCTAGTCTTCTTTTTTGTTTACAGGACTTTGCACATTCTACAAGACAAAGAATACAACGGGAAAAGTTACTGTGGAATGGTGAGGGAACATTTGAGGTAAATGTAAAGTTGCTTTCAAGAAAAAGCACCTGAAGCTCCTGATGTTCTTTAAGTAGTCGGTCGTACTCCCTGGCAAGGCCGTCCGTCTGTTTCTTCAATCCATCCGTATCACACTCAGACTTCTTCAGTGCTGCATTTCACACACAACACACGTCAGAGATTGAAATCAAACAGCAGAGTCAACAGCTCCGCCAAGTTTGTACTAACAACACAAATGGAGGAAAAAAATAATAAGTGAAGCGAGTGGCAGTTTGTGCAACCAGTAGCGCACGTCTGACATGCTGGAGGCAATGGATGTCAATGAATGGCCTTAATTGTGAACACAATTTACTCACAAACACAAAAGAAACATCTTTGTCATGGTAATAACATTCTGTCACATGGACATGTGGGCAAGATGAAACATGCACATCCATGTCTGTTCTATGTCTGTACAGTGTCATACAGTACAACAGCACAAAGGGAAACGAGGTCTTTTTTTTTTTTTTTTTATACTTGTTTTAATTCTTCTATTTTAACCTATAATCTGGCTTCATTAAACTCCGGTATACCTGTGCACACGCAGCTTGTTTTACATTAATTTGCTGCAAAAAAATCAAAATAAATAAATTAAAAAATAAATAAATAAATAAAAATAATAATAAGAATTATATACATATATATATATATATATATATATATATATATATATATATATATATATATATACACACACATACATACATACATACATATATATATATATATATATATATATATATATTTGTGTGTATACATCTCCAATGTTCATTTAAGCATGGGCCAATTACCAGTTTTCACGGGTTTACCCTGGTTTCAATAACCGCTAATACTGCCTCTTTTTTTTTTTTTTTCAAGTGACGTCTCAGCAGGGCACAATATGATTTGGTGCTTGAAAAGTTGAGTAAACGAGTCACCTCTCAAGTTAATTGCCTTCAAATAATTTTTTTTTTTCCCTTCTTGGTGCATAATGGCGGAGGAGGAGGGAGGGAGGGAGAAAGACAAGATACCGCAAGCTTGGGTGCCCTTTTGGCCTATTAAGGGGGAAATAAAAACTGCCAGTGGGTACTAGTTACCCCCAATGACATCATGAGTAGCCCACATGTATGTTCTAAAAATAGCTCACCAGTGATGGGACACTGACTTCTTTATAAATTTAACTTGATACACATTTGATCAGTACTAAATGTTATATTTGTTTAAAAATAAATTAGATGGGGAAAAAAATTATGATGAACGCTGCATGAAGCACTTGTGGTATTTTTTTTTTTTTAACTCCTCTAGATGGCACTCTTGGTTTAAATATGCACCAGCCTTTATCTTTAAACCAAAAAGACCCTTATTAAGAGGGGTATTTAAAAAAAAAAAAAAAAAAAAGTGTGCTTCATTGTTTTCTCATAAAAAAATATTTTATGTACCCCAAATATTTATCTATATCTATATTTAAAAAAAAATAAAAATAATGTTAGATCTGTAATTTTATTACAGTGATACTGCCACATTTTTGCACATTGTTATCTTACATTCACAATCTAGTATCCGCCCACGCTTAATATCTGGTCATTATTTATGAGAGTATTTTAAATATGCATTTACAGTCTAGTACTTCATAAAAATACTGATTCTGGAAGGAATCATATGCTTTTCTAACAAATGTATTGTTGTCGAGTGTACTCATCCATGAGGAGTCCATTCAAATGACACTAACCGTCTTCTGAAGCCTTCAGTTCTTCTTTCAGTTTCTCCATCTCTTTCCTCAAGAGCTCCATGCCTTCTGCAGTTGCTTTATCGCCTGACCCCTCCATCAGAGTCTGCAAAGACACGTCAAGCATGTAGTTAGAAAAGCTAGGTGGCGTTGAACTCGTCATCAAATGTGCATACAATGTCATTTTAATAACATCAAACCAATTTATAACTTTGGTTTTAGTGGTTCATGCTATATTGAGACCAATTCATTTGTTTGTGTATGGATGCAGTCACAACTTCGAAATCGAACCTGATTTTCTAATTCAGTTTTCGTTATCCGTCTATATCCACCTATCAGTACCTGCTTCAGCAGCTCGTTGTCTTCCATGTACTTTTTGGCAGCTTTGTTTGCAGTGTCAGCCTGTGCCTGCAGTGCAGCAGTTGTTCCAGACACTGAAGCCAGCTGGTTAATCAAGGTGACCACTCGCTTCATAATCCTTTTTACAAAAAATAAAATAAACTGGCAAGTCCATGTAAGTTTAATCTTTAAGCGTGACGCAAAGACTCACAGCCAGAGGAAGACAGCGAAGCCTGAGATGTAGAGGTTCCGCTGGGCCCGGAAAAGCTTCATGTGCATGTGGTCGTGCATGTTGGGCATCAGTTTGGCGTCTGTGCCGAGGTTTTTAATCGAGTACTTCCGCACCTCGCGGATCGCATCTGCAAATGAAGCAGCGCACCATGTTGTAAAGTCATCACCGTTTATAAGCTTCTTCACCAAAGAAGGATGCCTGCCAGTACTGGCAAAAATCCTAGACTACTTACCGAGGAAAAGGACAATAAGTATGATAATCATTGTAAGAAAGACTTTGTTCCAAAAGCGGGCAACCGGGCTCCAGATCCTCAAGTTGAAAACGCTCTGCCATCTGAAATACACCACACACATAAACACACAGTTACATACCTTCATTGATCCGTAGAGCAGGTTACAATCCGTCTGATCATCTGACCAAATTTGATCCTGACTCAATCCTTCCGATCAAAGTCACCACAAAACATTATCCTGACTGATTTCCTTTTGGTGTGGGATGTGTAAGGAACAGAGTAATTTGAAATGATAAACCTGTTCATTATTTACAATCACAAATCCTTATGGGTAGAGCTCTGACTTGCACCCAATATCTGCATTCGCCAAACATGTTTTACATCAGTGACTGACGTCATAAAGAGCCTTGATGCAAAAATCGCCCAATGTGCGGTTTTTAAATCACTCTAAGCCAGAGGTGCCCAATTTCGGTCCTCGCGAGCCCCTATCCAGCCTGTTTTCCATGTTTCTCTCCACTAACACACCTAATTCACAATCAGGATCGTTAGTAGGCTTCTGCAAAGCTTGATGATGAGATGATCATTAGATTCAGCTGTGTTGAAGGAGGGAGAGATGGAAAACAGGCTGGATAGGGGCTCTCGAGGACCAAACTTGGGCACCACTGCTCTAAACACTACTCACACCGCAGGTTAACATTTTAGACAACCTAGAGATGCTGGCAGTTAGGGTCAAATTAGGCTTAAAAAAACAACTATGTAGTTGCATATAAAAACTTGTAAATAAATCACCTCTTAGCTGAGATGAATGGCAGGCAGAGGATGACAAGAAATCCTATCTCCATATAGAGGAAGAGCGCTACAGCGGTCCACTGGATGGTCATCTTGATGTGGTGAGGTCAACTTGAAAAAATGCAACAGGGCAAGATTAGCGAACACAGGTTATACAACCTAGCCAGTCTTCTTCCAACAGGTTCAGTGGAAGGCGTGGTCCATCTTCGATGACAGTTCTCTAACCGTTTGTCAACACTGGGTCAAAACTCTTTGCGAAGTCAATTAAAGGTTTAACATTACGTCGTCACAAGCAATAATATGACGTAAAATACTAATAAGGGCCACATGTGAAAATTAATCACACTTGTTTACAGTTTCCGATTGTAACCCAAACTTCCAAGCTGTTTTATTTAAAAATCTAAAAGCTTCACACACGCTGCACTTGCAAGAATATGGTTTGTTGACTTTTCAGGAAATCACACAATCGACGAGTAAACGGACTTTTCGACTTTTTGTTAAAACAATTTCGGAACATAAAAACTTACATCTGTCGATCTGCTTGTCACACTTCCTCCTTCATGCAACCTCCGATACTTCCGCTGAAAAACACGTCTTCCGCTGCTTCCTTTCAAATTAAAACGTGCAGATTTCGGCTCTGAGTCTTTGGCTTGATTCCACTAAGCGGTGTCTTTTCCCCCTACTCATATTCATATTTATTTACGGTTAAGATAATCCTAATCCATCTATATCATTTGAAAAGCGTATCTTTCACTCCTCTTATACTGTATCTCACATTTTCATGCACTCTAGCATAATTTGTTCCTTCTGATTATTTTCCAAATTTGAATAAGTGGTGAGCAAAATGAGGAAATAAAAATAAAGAAACACGCTCAATTCAGAAAGTGACGCAGAAAAAAAAAATAAAAAGTCTAAAATCCTGCTGGTTTTGAGGTTTCTCTCACCCAACACAAGCTAATTCTAATCAACAAAATCGTGATCAGGCTTCCAGATCTTGCTGATGAGCTGATCATGTCAGCTGTGTTGGAGAAGGGGAACACCCAAAACCTGCAGGACCCCGGCCCTCGAGGACTGAGTTTGCCCACAATCCTTCTCTGGCCATAGTTAAACAGGCACACCCAAACCCAAATTGTCTAATTACTAGGAAAATACACACATTCTGTTCAACCTTTATTTGTTTAATAATAATAGTTTTGTTTGCAATTCTTGTTCAGTTTGTGTG
Organism: Festucalex cinctus; assembly: GCF_051991245.1. Taxonomy (NCBI): domain Eukaryota; kingdom Metazoa; phylum Chordata; class Actinopteri; order Syngnathiformes; family Syngnathidae; genus Festucalex; species Festucalex cinctus. The sequence continues at coordinate 16,984,989 of NC_135423.1, forward strand.
TACAGTACATCAAGATTTCAAAGCAATGATTTTTAAATCCACTGCACTCTTGCTTTTCGCCAGGAGAGGGCACTAAAACTGAAGCTTCAATAATTGAACCCATTTTCGAATTCGATCAAATAGTTCGGTCTTTCACATACGCTTCATTTGGCCATCACTAGCTTTTCCTATTAACGAAGGGACTTTATTGTCCATTGATGGTGGATTTAGTTCTCCTACGTTAGTCTTGTTTTGAAGGAAATTTTGACTTCCATCTGGCCTGGTCCAGTTTAAAAAAAAATAAAAAAAAATTATTTGCTTACTGATGTTCTACATTTGTCAATTTTGAAGCATGTAAATGTGTAAACAAGTCGATTTGAATCCTCACAACGTACAATCACACATATTTTGTTATATATGATTGCTTGACACTGTTTCTGGCAGAAAGAACAGAACGAGTGTCATGACAATTGATATCAATACAGAGGGGATAAAACTAGTTTTAACAGTTAACACACAAAATGCTGGGTAATATTTCATGAGTGGCGAATTTCGGCCAGTTTTTGCCGGGATTCAAAATCTGAATTGTAGTTGCATGATGTGGCAAAGCTTCTAAGACCATTAAATGCACAGAAGCTTTAGACAAAAATTAATTTCACATTTTGGATTTGTTTAATTTTATTGTGGGACATATAGTGTTGCTTTTTTTTATGTCATGAAAGGTGTCATACAAATAAAAGTTTTGATCCTTGACTGTAAATGGTTGTTAGGCTAGCTACCAGCCCAGGGTGTACCCTGTCCCAAAGTCATAAGCTCCAGCTCGCCCGCAACGCTATTGAGACATAAGCTATAGAAAATAGATGTTCATGTTCCCAAATCATGCACTGAACCATACGTGCTCTGCAGGTAGTCTATAACAGCTGATGTACTACATAAAGAATTGAATACTTTTCTTTCGGGCTGGGAGCTAACCCTCTCAAGCATGTAGATGAGATGATTGTGGAAACACGTAAATGGAGTGCCCTGTTGTATAGAGATGTCTACCCAGTCCCATATACACTCCAAAGGGGTATCGTCATGCCCCGCGAACAAGGCCGGGTTAGCGAGCAATCCTCGCGCTACCATCACACCTGCAACAAATCAACAAGAAATTATTTTCAAATGAATATTTTAAATAAAACAATTTTGATTTGAAAACAAAAACAAAACATCACCGTCTACGCCAGTGAGCTGGTGAATAGACTCCACGTCACGTGGGTACTTGATGTCCCCGTTGGCAATAACCGGAATGGACATGCTGTCTTTGATTGTCTTTATGGCGTCGTAGTGGACTGGCTGGTGGCGCTCCTCCGACGTACGACCGTGCACTGTTATCCACGATACTCCTGCTGACTCAGCTTTCTGGCACAGATCAACTGTCTTTCTTAGGTCGTTGTGAATTCTGCACATCAAGTCAATTTCATTATTTTTGTGATTATCAACGGTTTTGTTTTTTTTTAATCGCTTTGTCTTTTACCTTATTTTAATGGATGTTGCATAGTGATTGTCCACTTGGTTCCTGACATGTCTGACCATGTCTTTAACCAGTTCAGGCTTGTTGATAAGGCACGCGCCATATCCTGCCGACATGGCCCATCTGAAAACAATTTTAAAAAACTAGAACTGAAAGATGCTAATGCTACCATAGTAAAACAGGCTTAATACATATTTCCTGAATACCTACACCAAAACAGTAAAAACAAAACAATTCTAAAGCTTAATTTTGCTGTTAAACAATTTGATATATCAATCTTATTTTAGCTTAGCAATTAACATGAATTCTCCATCTTTCATCATAAGACCTTCGTAAGAACAGTAGTTATCTTATTCGCCGCCAATGGAGGTGATGATTACTGACTCCATAATGGGTTTAGCCGCACACGCAACCAGCTGACGCTTGTTGCTAGCTTGCCTCAACCTCGGACTACTTGCGCGTAAGTGACGTGAGTGCCGCGGGTTCAGCCCAGCGAAGCTTTTTGGCACCGTCTCGACGGCTCAATATTCAGAAAAACGTAAAAATCTGTGTATTTCATTGTGTTTTGATGAAGCACAAAATGCAGATTTGGACTTGTAAACTGCGAAATTCATTATTTCAGCCATTGTAGCCCATCAGAGGTCAGAAGAAGAATCAGCCCAGGCCAAATATACAGTAGGCAATGTAATTGTTTTCTTTTATGTATTATTGTTTAATTAACAATGTTGATGCTTTGTGGAGTTAGCTACGTGTAATTTTGATTATTGCCCATTGAAGTTGTTTAATCTGTTCTAGGGCTAAAGGGTTACTCTGTAATCAAAATAGTTGCTGTTTCATGTGATGATTAGTTGGTTATTACTTTTGTCTGTTCAATTTTGAACAGTTGGATGTGCTATGGAACTTAAAGCAGGTAAGACGTGCACCTCTGAGGGCATCCACAGTTCAAGTCAACTCCATCTGAGAAAGGTGCAACTGCGCACGTTGCATCAACCAGAGTCTGAGCATCGTGGGCAGCAAACTGCACAATCAGGGGTCTGTCACCTATGGTAGACAAAAGTCACAACATTAAAAATAAATGATAAACAATTAGTATCACTCAACATTGCATGCATTACTCACACTCATTCGTGGTGAATTCACTGTCTCTGGCTTTGATGGATCGCACAAAGTCAGACGCAACTATCATTGGAGTGAAGCAAAGGTCACAGTTGTACTTCCTAACCAAAGACCTGAAAGCCAATCTGTGGGAAAATAATAGCACAGAGAAAGAAGTACGTCTTTCGATTCACTAAGGAGCCAGCCGATGTGTGGCTTTCAACATAAGAGCTACAAAAGATCAAACTTACTTTGAATAGCGAACCATCGGCGCACAAATCTTTACCACATTTCCTTCTTCAAACATGCCCATGATACTGTTGTGGTTAGTGGTCTTCATCCTTTCCCAGCTGTAGCGATATCACTTAGCCTGACCAGCTAACTAACGCCTGTTTCAGTATCCACTCGTTGGTACTCCCTGGCGAAGCACTCTTTAACCGCTTCAAATCAAACACAAGCACAATTTTGCTAACATGTCCTTACGTTAGTAAAGCTACATATGCACGCCAAGTTTCAGCTTCGGACACATGTACAGTATTCACGCACTTCCGCCATGTCAAATATGTGGGCGTGGTCTTTGACAAATGACTCCATCAACCAGAGTAGCCTACCCTACGCTCTCTGAGCAGGCGTTGTCTGTTCGATTCCCGTGCCGTGCGGTCCTTGCCTGCGTGTCATTCCCTTTCATTCCCAAGGCAAAATGTCAGCACACAATACAGAGGAAAAAAAAAAAAAAAAAGAGGTAATAATGATTGCCTACCTGTGCAAACATGTTTTTACTAAAAATAAAATGTGCTTGTTCATTATTTTTATTTATATATACATATATATAATTATATATTTTCTAATTCGACAAACGTATCGATGTTGCACATGTATTCCTCTAAATTACAATCATTGTCATCTCTAGCCACTGCGAGGCGCTCAAGCTCTACAAATAAATAAATAAATAAATAAATAAATACATCTTTAAGGTTCTATTCATCCATCTATTTTCCGAACCGCTTATCCTCACTAGGGTCGCGGGAGTTTTCGATCCTATCAAGGTACGCCCTGAACTGGTTGCCAGCTAATCGTAGGGCACACGCAGACGAACAACCATTCACTCCGACGGACAATTTAGTATAAAATACCATGCATGTTTTTTGAATGTGGTAGGTAGGCTGCAGGCAACCGTAATACCCAGAGAAAACCCACGTCGGCATGAGGACAAACATGCAAACTCCGCACAGGACAGCCGGAGCCCGGATTCGGTATAACGACATGCACTGAGGCGGACATGTGTGCTAAACATTCCAAATGAATATGTACATGGCTGTGCAACAACTTTATCAATAGGTCGGATACTTGATTAGCCATGTATTTGTACCATTATTGATGCTGGGTTCTAGAAGTAGGGATTATTATTTCAGTTGGCAAAATGTCATTATGATTTCGTGTATGGGTGTGTATTTTTTGTGTAGTAAGTTAGCATCCATCAATGTTTACTTATCCTCCATCAAAAAAATAAAACAAATGTTAAGTTTGACTCATTTTATTTCAAATTGGCACCAAATAAGCCAGCAATAGCAAAAACAAGCATGAAGCATCTGTGAGACACAAAACACAGCAACTAATGTACATCTACAGACAATATAACTTTATCAGATGATAAAATCTCAGCTCTTAAAACCTTAAAAAGAATAAATAGACATTCCACTCAAATGACAAAAGTGTAGTGGAATGAAGTGTGTTACTTTTCACTTGTCGGGCAGTCAGTGTATTTGTCACTTTAAGACTCCTGTTCCATCTATGTCACATGCCTACGTAATTTCTACAAAAGCTTACTCATACTGAATGATTACTTTAAATTTAATTTTGCATTTGAAAATGCTGGAAAGAGCTTATCTTGTGATAATTTAGTGCAGAAATGAAAAAAAAAAAAAAAAAAAAAAAAAAAAACCCTCATAGCTAAGTATTCTTTGTGCAGTGTGGTAATCTTCCGTGATTTCTTAGCATGCACTACCAAAACCCGCGCACAACAGTGAATTTCTCTTCCTTAACTAATACAAATGTCATCAGTCTTTGCTCTCATTAAAATAAAAAGTTAAACATCAGGCAGTGACCAATTTGATGGGAGGCTTCCATGGCGGTCAAGTCATTAGCCTTGACTGGGCAAGATCTGCAAAAACACAAAGACTGAGAGACAGCACTGTATTTCTGGAAATTCATATAAAAGGTCATTTTTAATGGATGACTCATCCACTGGCAGAATTGTGAAGACATGGAATGAACAGATATTACCTCCAATTTGTCTTTACAACTCTGCTGTATGTAACAGTGCATTAAAAATAAAAAAAAGTTAACTAATTACTTAAAAGTAAAAGACAACACAGCAGGGTCAAACAACAGTCGGCCAAGGGCTGCGTTACAGAACAGGATCGATCGAAATGACCTCTTCCGTCTTCCTGAGGTAGCTTCCTGCCGCCTCCAACTCCACGCTGGAGAGGAAACGTCTGGCTCGCCGGTGGCGGTCGTAGCTCAGCTCGGTGGCGAACACGGAGCTCATTCTCTTGGGGTAGATGATGGTGGTGCTCGTAAAGCTCTGCGGCCGATGGCGAGGCTGCAAATCCAGCCGTGTCTTGTAATGGCGCCAGGTGCTGTGCGACACGGCCGTGATGGTCTGCGTGCAGTGCTCCACGACCTGACCCCACGGCTGCAGTGCCACATTCTGAATGAAGTGGCGGTCCGAGTCGTAGTGCAGTGAGGAGGTGTATCTGTGGATGATAGAAGGCGGTTGAGCCGTTGTCTAAAAGTCGGGACGGTCCAGTTTAGTTTTCCATTGAGCCAAGATGCAAAACTTTGTGGCTGTTTCAGTTCATATGTTCTCTGTTTTTGTTTGGTGTTTTTGGAGTGAATAACAACCAGCAACATTTTTTCGTTACAATTATCTAAATAACTTTTGGAAAAAAATATACTTGACAAGTAGTTTTAATGTCAAATACTTTTACTTTAAGATCAGTATTTTTGTTAGGAAACGCCACTTTTACTCACTTACTTTGAGTGTCGTTCCACTTCCTACTGGTATTTAACTTGTGCTATACTGTGATTGCGTTATTTGATTTCATTTCACCAATCAAAGGCAGCAAGACAGTCACATGACCACAAACAAAATGTCTGTGGCCCCACCCAAAATTAGAGCTGGGTATTGCTAACAAAGCTCACGATACAATGTGAGCAGGGGTCACGATAACATGTCTATCCAGATATGTGGCTTTCAAGGCAATATGTATCCCGATATTTTACATACTGTACTTTTTTTTTTTTTTTTTTTTAAACCATCCCATGTATACCCAAATGATATGTTTTAGGGATGCACAATAATGCTGTTTTCAACCAATACCGCTAAACTAATAATTTAGAAGTGCTGATGTCGATAACCGATAAGTAAGCCGATAATTGTTTGCAAAATTAACTTGAATACAAAAATACTTTCGAGTCGTACTATAAGTCGAATAAATACATTGAAACATTGTATAAACTACACAATGTTTCAGTGTACGTAAAGCACCATGAAGCTGAATTTTATTGATATGAGCCACAACCACATCAGATGGACCAACGTGGCATGGCTATAATTATTGCTGGATTTCTTTATTATCTGATTTATCTGTTTGACATCAAATTGGTCGATAATTATCAGCCACCGATATTATCGTGCATCCCTAATATTTTTTTTATTATTTTGTCGTTTCTGTTTATGTTGTTTGTTCATTTACGTTTTTTGTACTTTGGCAGAGAAAATAAGACTTTCTGACTTTCTGCTCCTTTTCATTCATCATCCAAGAATATCATTTTATATTGTCTTTTTTTCTTTTACAAATGAGTGAAATTCCGATGGTGTAGTAGGGCAATGGTTCTCAAACCTGGTTCTCGAGTACCCCTATCCAGCCTGTTTTCCATATCTCTAACAGCCAACACAGGTGTTTCAAACGATCAGCTAACCAGCAAGCCCTGCATGATGCCTGATGACAATCCTCAGCTGTGTCGGCTCAAGGAGACATGGACAACAACAGGCTGGATAGAGGTACTCGAGGAACATGGTTGAGAAACACTATTAGGGAACATACCAATATTTATTTTTTACAAAGTGGGTAACATTTTGACCAAAAAAATAAAAAAAAATTGACTTTATAAAGTGGCAAATTTGTGAGAAAAAAAAAAAAATTACGAGAAATAAACACACAGATTTGCAACTCAATAAGTTGTGCGGAATACGGTCAAGACAAAAACAACTTAATAGGTCAAATTAAATTTTAGGTTCTATGTTGACCCGTTAGGATGTTTTGGATTGAAATAGCTTTTTATTTCTGCAAATTCAACCGTCTAATGTTGCAAATTTTACTAATGACTATTTGCGGTTCTTTAGGACAACCTCGAAAATGTCTCTAAACATTGTTTTGGACCCTGGATTGGTCGCCAGCTAATCTCAGGGTACGTAGAAAAATGAGCATTCATCACAAAAATCCATGCATATGAAAATTTAATTTATCAGCATCTTTCAAGACACTTTAAAAGGGCAAAGAACACCAAGACAGTTAAAAAACAAATCCAAAATTTTTTTAGCAGAAAAAAAAAAAAAAAAAAAAAAAAGGCCTTCCATGAACCTAGCATGCATATTCTGGGAGGAGCTCTTGAGTATCAGGAGAAAATCATCACAAAGGCTGGATGAACAAGGCCGCAGCCGAGAGTCAAACGCGGAGCTTTAGAACACAGAACTGAACACGGTGACAGGATAGAAAATGGATGGATGGAATGGAGGACTTTTCAACACAACCCACCTTACTTCTTTAGGGGGTAAAGGGTCAATTGCAATACCCTCCCCATAGGACAAAGGCTGGAAGGGACCAGCGGGCAAAGCTGAAACCTACAAAAATAAATAAATACAATTAAACAAGAATGCTAGGATGAACGTTTGTGTGGTTCAATTTATTCTGTTTTAGAGGTTTCCCTCCTCCAACACACCTGATTCAAATGATCAGCTCATCAGCAAGCTCTGCAGGAGACTGATAAGGAGTCTAATCATTTGATCCAGGTGTGTTGGATGAAGGAAACCTGTACCGCAGGGTTCACCAAGTCCGGTCCACGAGGTCTGGAGTCCTGCGGGTTTTAGATGCTTCCGCCTACTAACACGCCTAATACTAAAGAGCAGGAGCGTTATCAGGCATGCTGATCATATGAATCAGGTGTGCTAGTGGGTGGAAACATCTAAAACCAGCAGGACTGCGGCCCTCGAGGACCAGAGTTTGAGACTGATGGAAAGAGAGCCACCGAGTTCATTCATTTCAGTTCATTTTACATTTGAACAGGGACAGAAGCTGCAACATAGACAATTGAAAGACAGATCTCTCTAATGTACAGCATCACACCATTCATAGCTAATGCCAATTTCAAAATGCTCATCTCTACTGTAGAGCCAATTGGACTGTTTGTTGAATTTATTGTTCTTTTGTTTTCCAAAAACATGCAAAAACATCTCGGCCAATTAGGCCGACATGTACACCGTCCTCTCAAATGAGAGCCTGTTAGTTTCTGCACTATGTGAGGAAATATGATGTGTGATTATTTTTTATTCAATTGAACATAACAAACTATTAGTAAAAAACACCCATATTTACATTCCATGTATTTCTGTGCTCTTTTTGTCACACACAAAGATGCCGTGAAAATACCCTGCTTCCCGCTAGTGTGCTATATTAGCAAAGGAGCAGCTAGCATTTTGTCACCAGCTAATAGGCAGGCCTGGCAATGAACACTGGTGTGATGCAAGATTCCTATAGAGCTCCTTGTGGGGTTGATGCCAGAGAAACGTGGGTGGTAAACCTTCTCCACTGGACTAACAGCTGGTAACAGCTAGCTGCTTAACTTAAGGTGCACCAGGCATCTACCCAACTAAAGAGTCATTTGCAATCGCACAGTAAACTCCTACATATTTATTAGAGGTGTGCAAAATTTCCGATTCTTAGATTATTCACGATTCGGCCGTGGAACAATCGAGAACGATTCACAAAAGTCCAAATTCCGATTATATAAATATGCCAAGGGAACCGAAACTAAAAGTGGACCGGAGCGGAAAGTACGCGGAACTGAAACGCAGTAGCGCGCGCGGTCTTCGGGACGCTTAATGGGACGGACCGAGAGTACACATCCACAACTCACGCCTCGAGATTCAAAACAAAAACAAGCATGGCTGAGCTGACCAACCCACCTCTTCGTGAGATCAGACCTGCTCCGAAAAGGCAAACAACTTGAGGCGGAAGTATCAGCTAGCTGGCTGCAGTGCGTCGGTTAGCGTTCTACAGGGCGCCGCGCAGTGATACGAACGAACGAACAGAAAAGTAGTGGCTGGCGGTAATGGCGTCTGACTTTATTCAGAAAAGAGTATTGTGGTGGAAATGTATCACGCTTTTGAAAACAAATAGTTTTTAGAAGAAAAACGCTTTATTTCCGAGACCCCAGCCAGCTTGCTGGACTATTTTCCTCTCGTCCAACGTCGAACATGAACGCGTGTCACCGAACGCTGTCAGGGGTAAGTCAGTGCTGATCGCACACACGGGAGGTGAGGATCAAATTGAGATTCATGTTAAAAAAGCCGAACGATCCCTTTAATGTTTACACGTTCATGTTTACACAAGTTAAAAAGCAGAAAAGCACTTGAGGGTTTTTTTTTTGTATTTCTGAGAAACTTTAATGTTTACATGTTCATCTTTACACAACTTAAAAAGCAGGAAAGCACTTTTTTTTTTTTAGGCATTTGTATTGAAGTAGTAGTTCACATTGTCTTTCATTTATATCTCAATGCACTTTTGAGTGGATAAAAATAATATATTTTTGCTCAATGCTATGTTTTATTCTGTTGAAGACTGAATATACTTAAAAGCTGTTGTTACAGAATGAGGACTTGAGTATTTTATTTACTGTTTTGAACTGTTAACTTGATACTGAAATAGTAGTTTATTTAGGCCTGAGAGGACTTTTGTACTATTTTTGTAACTAATGTACGAAACATTAAAAGCACCAAAATACATTGTTTTTTTTCTGCTGCCTGGGGGGAAATCAATAATCGTTTTATAATCGAATCGTAGCCTCTGAATCGTAATCGCAATCGAATCGTGAGGTGCCCCAAGATTCCCACCTCTAATATTTATGGTTTTCAACTATGTACTAGAACATATCTTCAGCCATTCGCTGAAAACGACCTATTCACCTTTTTTGCATGCTTTCAGTAATGCCCTAACTAATAGGAAAGCTGAAATTGGTGTTGACAGGAGACCAATATCTTTGTATGTTGTTTATGGGCCAGGTTTAGACTGTGGTGTTAGTGGAAGTTGCAGAATAATTGCTGCATATGCATGTACACTGTGCATTTCCGGATCTTTTTATCAGCTGCAAGCCTGTTACACTAAAAAGGCAATTTTGCGAGATGGGTTTGAAATTATATTAAAGTGTTTGGGGATCATAATTTGTAAAATATTTAAAGTTTAAAATATAAGCAGTTACAAACATTAGAAGTAGTGTAAATTACTTAATTATTAACCTTTCCTGTATTTGTGACAGGCTTTGTCTGTGGGGGATTTACTGCACCATATTAGAGTACAAAAAAAATAAAATTAAAAAAAAATAAAATAAAATAAAAAGATAGCCAGGGCTGGGCTAACACGGGGAAAACAAAAAACGACGACCATAAAAGAAAAGAAAAGAAAAACAACAACAACAACGACAGCATTTTGATTCGGACCTAAGCCATTGATGTTGATTGGTTAATTTGTCATCTATATTGTAAATAGATTAATGGGCTGCAGGTCTCTTGGGATAAAAATAGAGTAAAATAATAATTAAATATCACTAAATCGGCCCCGAAATACTCCAGCCCACCGGGCATTGCCCTGTATGCCAGATGGCCAGTTTAACCCACAGGCTTTTTGTTTTTATTTGAGCGAGCTACTTCAATTACACCAACGTTTTATTTTTTTGTTTTACCATCAAAAAAAGAATACAGTAGAACATTGAAGGCGTATGTTGTTGGTTATGAAAAAGAACAAAAAGAAGTTGGGAACGACTGGTCAGGTTGTATAAAGATAAAGGATCGGCCGATGTAGGGATTTTTATGTATTTATTTTTATTGCAATTTGTGTCAGGCCTTATTCCTAGAGCGATGATTCACCATATTGTCAACAGGTGAAGCATGTTCGGTGCAGGTGGGATAGCGATCGTTTCCAGCTGTGCATTTGTGGTCAAATTAGGATCGGACTGAACACAATGCATACAACACTGTCAGTTTATGATACACACCTGCGATTGGCTTCGTTCGTCCTCCGGTACCGGACTCACACCACGGGCTTTGTCTTGAGGCAGCAGCCAAACGCTGGGGCTCGGGCTCGGCGGTAAGCCGGAGTCCGGGCTGTCTAGCCCTCTGTCCGCCCGGCAGCTCATGCCCAGCGGGTCCTCTTCGCAAACATGTGGAAAGTTCAACCGTCCGACCATTTCCTTTTCAAGGGAGAAGTTGTGAAACTTCAGAAGCTGGTAACGCTTCTTGCGAAGGAGAACGGCTTCCGAAATGTAGTTTCCCCGTTATTCCTCGCTTTTTGTTTACGTTCTACGTGGTCACGTCTCACTGCTTTCACGGGTGCCTTGGGGAGGGAAAAAAAGGGGAAAAGACCGTCCCGACTCCCACTAACCTTCTTAAAGTCCTTTTGGCACAGTAAACTGTGCGTTAAAATAAATAGAACCATATATTAGTCTATTTTATCACCGAACCGGCCAACGTTGAACATGACTTGAACAGCCCCGCGGATGAGCTTCAAACTTTTCCCTCGAAAGTTCCATCAGGCATTAAAAGCGGAAAGGCCCGCCCCTTGGAGGCCTTTCCTCGATGCTGATTGGATGAAAGACAAACGTCAACTACTAGGAAAATTATTTATATAGCGCTTTCAAACAGCCTGAATTGTCACAAAGCGCTTTACAGAAACATAAAAAATAAATAAATGAAAAACACGTTCTTTCAGACATGTACAGGTGCTCGTCAAAAATAAATAAATAAATACAAATAATTTAAAAAAGAACATCCTCAACAGTTTTTCTGTAATTAAATTCAAAAATCCAAACTTTCATAGATTATAGATTCAGGGTCCACAAGTATTTATTGTTTATTTTTACATTATTTGGGCTCCCAGCTCATAAAACCCTTGAACAGGATGTCCAAAAATTAGAATAATGTGTAGAAACCAACATGCATACTTCCCTGCGTTTTTGCATGGGAAAAACAAGATGGATGGTATTTTCAAAACGATACGCCAATCTTCAATAGTTGGTTCGGTTGCCTTTGCCTTAATCACTGCCCAGTGCCTCGATGTGCCGTGGCATTGCCTGGGGGTCCTGGAAGCCCAGTTTTTCTTGATGCTTGCTGTCAGCTCTTTGTTTTTGGGTCTGGTGGTCCTCATTTTCCTCTTGATAGTACTGTAGTATTACAAGAGGAAAACAAGGGCCACAATCCATAAAGTGGTGGCATCGTGTACTGTAAACGCAAAATTGGAGAAACTGTCAAAATTACTTTTGCAAAACAAACATACTAGAAACAGCGTCCACCATCCAACATGGATCATAAACATTGACACCATCTTTATTGATATTTCGCAAAACATGGAAATGAATGCAGTGAAGAACCATTTGAAGGAGCACAAAGACTCATCTGTAGCAATGTTTGTAATGTTCACACCTTGCCATTGTATAATACAACACAATCATAAAGATAGTTTTCCTCAAAGGAAGGAATGTGTTACAATAAGCAGCAGATATCAATTGCAGCTAATTTTGTATAAATATTACTTCCAGTCAATTTTTCTACTATGGTATTTTTTTGGAATGAGCTTTCAGAAAGCTAGTACTTTAAATTGCCCGAGTGTATGTCAGTTGGATCCCAAGTGTGCACGTGTGTTTCTGGCTTGTGTACGTGTATAAATTGTCTAACAGAATCAACTGAACATGCCCCCAGATAGCTAATAAAGGGGAAGAGCCTTTTATTATCTCATTCATAAATGTATGAAAGACAAGCACACATATTTCAAATCAATATACTCAGATTTGCCATCAAATTCAATGGCCTTTTGGATACCGTCATTTATCATAATAAGATCAACATTAAACTTGGATAAAGTTGCCTGTACTAGACAGATAAGCACAACATCCATTCCATTTGAGCACAACTCAATGTGCAATGCACTGAGCAATTGCATGAACACAAAGGTAAGGAAATTGCACATAAAGGAGTTTATGTACCAAAAGCAAGTCACAATTGAGGAAGTTTCTTCACACCTCACTACCAACTTGTGTTTACTTTTTTTGTGATGGGAAATTGAATCATCTCTTTTATTTTTAACAATAACTCAATGGAGCATAATGCCATTTTGTGAGATGAGCAGTTGAGAGGTAAAGGCCAGCCAAGCAGCGTACAATATCTTGAAGTATTATTCCTTCACAGTCTCTTGATGAGTTTCTCTAGTTTGCGTATGCGAGATGACTCCTGCTCAGGGGTGGGGGCACTGAAAGACAAAGAGGTGCCGCCGTCGGCTCCGGAGGGTGGTGTGGGTAACCTCTGTCGGAAGAGCTCCAGCATGCTGCTCTGCTCACCCCGCTTTAAACCCTACACACCAAAGAATGATTCAAATCATTGCACAGACGTTAATATCCCAAAAAGATGATCCAAGTAAGTATTATTGCAGTTTGGGATTTTATTTACTAAATGTAATAAAATCCCAAATCCATCTCATTCAACTTTATGAATGCGCTCCGGTGTTATATAGCCAGAGGTGCGACACATTTGATTTTGTTGTAATACATTGAAGGTTTATAATAATAAACCTCTCAGGTCTCAAATGTTTTTGAAATTATGTTTCTATCTGCTTCAGGAGCTGAGATATCAATGATTAAGTAGGCATTGCCAATATTGTTGAATTTCCAGGAAAACTTCAGGTTTTCGAAGGTGATTCTAAAGTCACCAAGAGGTTTTAGAGGCATGGTTTGGCTGTCGCTTTAGGCCTTAATAGGTTAATCAACTGTTATAGCCTCTTATTCTTATAAAATCCCCTCCTGGGGCAGATTAAAAACAGATACTTGCATAGAATGTGTGTTCTCAGCTGTCTTTTTTTTTTTTTTTTTTTTTGAATTTCCATTTATTTGCATCATGCATTTAAAATGATTTGAAACAACTGGGCAAACCAACAAACCTTCATGTCAAGTATTTTCTGGAAAGTCTCGGGATTGCCATCAGCCAAGAGCTTGATGTAGTTATCCACAAACACCACAGGCGGTTCATGCGGGGCCATTACCACCTACAAAAAAAAAGAAAAAAGAAAGAAAAGAAACGTCTATAAGTTTGTTTTGACAACCCCTCTTTTTCCCGTGAGCCATCATAGTAAGACCCAAAAAATCTTTAAATGATCCCATATGGTGCAGCCATGACCTAAATCAGGCAAATGGGGTGGGGGGTTCCACTGTGACAGTGGCTACAAATGAAGTTGAGTCTTGATATTTAACTATTCTGCATTGCATATTTCTACTCACAAGTAGCACTTTTGGTTAAAACGGGTACAATGAGAAAAGCTGATTGTGTCTAATGGAATTGATTCCCTCAACAAAAGAAATTAAGTAGAAATCTCAGGTCATTCTCCTCCCCGTGTGCACACAAACACAAAAACAGGGACCAGCACGAAAAATGTATTTTTGTTGCCTCGTGTTGCCTGACATGTACAAAAAGGTGTCCATGGAAGGTCGCTGTGGTGGAATTAGAAGAATTTGAGAAGTGAGCAGGCATGAAGGACTGTGTGGAATTCTAAGCTTTCATACTCGCCCTGCTGACCAAGTGATTTATTTAGCAACTGTGCTGGAGCCAGGCCAAGGAAAAGGCCTGTGGGTATTGTGAGAATATAAGCAAGTATAAGAATGTAATACAAAAAAAAAAAAAAAAAAAAGAAACGTGATAAAGCGAGGGTTAAACAAGGGTGGGGATGGGGGTTACTTTGAAAATAGTCCCCAGAGGAGACCTTCCCAAGTGAACATTGAAGCAATCTTGGGCTGGGTTGAAAGCAGCCAAGACTCACAGGCGTTGTATCAGCTAGGAGAGACCGCCTCAGACATAAGAAGGGGCTCACAAAACAACCTCAACGTGCACAAGAAACAGTCTTCCCTAAAACTGAGGAAAATGCCACCCAGCAGCTGAGATCCACGAACAAGAGCGCACAAACTGCCATCTATCAATTAAGTTCTAAAGCACCTTATTAAAAGTTCTCATATAAAGCAGCCAAGCAAGAAATACATCTTGGGAGGCAGCCTTATACCTCGAGAAATTGCAAGTTAGAGAATGAATAAAATTAATAATTGATGTTCATTTTCAGATGTTTTATTGCTAAAAATGTGATGTGAGATGCCACATGTTTACATGGCAGGGTAAAAATGATTCAAATTCTCAAAATGTACTCCTATTTGTGTATTTTTGCTTCTTAGTTAATATCGAAGCATTTCAATCAAATAGAATCACAACCTGAAGAATTGAAATCCTACTGAATTGCCACCTAAAGAATCAAAATCAAATCGTGAGGTTCTTAATGTCCAGCTTGAGTGAAAACCATCAGACCATGCAATTTTGCACATACACTCTTTTAAATTCAAATTGTTATATCATTCTTAAAAAAAAGAAAAAAAGAAAAAGAAATGAAAAGGGGACAGACAGAAGTAAAACGTGTGATGTCTGCACCTGATCAATACAAAATGAAAGACAGCAAGCAGTCAAGACGGTTCCAACCTAACAGTTTTACAAATTCATATAGATTGAGATGATTTGGTTTTACAATCCAGATTGTTCCACAAATTGACACCTTGAGTTGTTGAAATACATCATTCGTTTTGTTTTGTTCTGTGTTTAGGTTTGGGGAAAAAAATAAAAATAAATCATTGAATCCTCTTATTCAGAGTCTGAGTAAAAGATTGCAATCTCAATAGCTCACACAAAACACGCCCACCAAAATGGCAGGCAACCTGTTGAGTGCATTTACTGCACACTATTTGGGATCTTCTAAATCAAGCCATTTTTTTTATTTTTTAAGTGTAAGTTTTGCTACACAGTATCTTAAACATGAAGAGATAATATATATATAACTGTTGTTTAAAGACATAAATCAAATCTATCTCACTCATTAAGTTGTGGTTAGGAATTGGCTCAAGTCGAGCAAGCCTGCTGCTCGCCATCAAGACAATAACAGCACAACCAAGGTCAACGTTCGGAAGGAAAGAAGGACTCTTGGGAGCCCCACCAAATTCAAAAGACAGACAGGCATTCGATTAATGTGTGTGGACATTTTTCTTCACCCCAGGGACAGTTAATGAGGGTGGGGCCACGCATACCGCAGAGTCCCCTGAGATGCCACATGGTTGGTTTGAGACAAGGCCAACTGTCGTGACTTTCATAATTACTCTTAACAATGGAAAAACTACATCCAATGCACATACTGTGTTTTGAAGACACTGTACTT
Organism: Festucalex cinctus; assembly: GCF_051991245.1. NCBI lineage: Eukaryota > Metazoa > Chordata > Actinopteri > Syngnathiformes > Syngnathidae > Festucalex > Festucalex cinctus. The sequence goes on from NC_135423.1 coordinate 17,001,138, forward strand.
TGGTATTAGTAAATATATTGATTCCTTTGATATTTTTACAATGGCAGTAGTTCAATCTGTAAGGGCAAAGCTGTGAGTATTTTTGCTGAGAGGATGGACGGGTTGTAGTTTGAGGTTTACAAGTAGAAAATGTGGTAAGCTGCTTGATGGCTCACCTTCTGACTCTGAGCAAGGCACTATATTGTTAAACTGCTGATTTGTTGAAATTGCAATACTGTTTATTTGGGCCACTTCTAACTCTGACCACGTCATTTGTATCCATGTTCATTTTATGTTCCGCATAGTTTGTACAGTCCATTATGCAGTGGCAGTTTTATATATGGGCGATATTGGCTGCCGCACAAGGCGTCATTCTCTGATTAAAAAAAAAACAAACAACAACTTTCATTCCTTATTTTCAATAAGAGCACCAGAGCGCCCATTCATTAAGAAGCGTCAAGTTAAATAAAGACAAATAAATGGCACTCCCTAATGGACAAGACTCAACCTCATCATTGTTCATTCATTCATTTCATTATGCAAATTCCAAATGTTGCCATGCATATTAATATTCCAAGAGTAAAGCCTTTTTCAGTTTGCATAAAAAACACTGAAAATAAAGTAGACTAAATTGAACACATTTTTGTTTCTGATTTATAGTTGTAGGTAATTGTCGAACATTTTTGCTCATTTTGCTTTCATTATATTGAATCCTTATTTATTGTCACTGAAATCTGTCTACTAATCTATTCCGATTAGTTTACAAACTTTAACTACTTGATATTGTTCAGGATTACAGGTGAGCTGGAGTTTTTGCCAGTAGACATTCGGTGAGAATCCAACAAAATACAAGCAACCATTTCAGTCACATTCACACATAAGGGTAATTTAGAAATTGGCAATAAACCTAATCCAACATATTTTGGGAATGTCGGAAGATGAGTATGATGATAATAATGATACACCACCCCGGTGTATCATTATTATAAATAGAACGACAAAGATGACATTTTTAGCCGTCACTAAAACAAAGTCTCGTCATGGATTAATTTTCTGGGGATAAAATGTTGAATTTGCAAGTGTTTAAATGGGTCTCGCATAAAGGATTAAAATGGTAAATTCTTTCCCCCAAGGGGACTACAAAGATTCTTCTCTCATATTTTAGTACCTGATTCCGTTCAAAAGGCCGCAGACAAAAGTGGTGCTATTCCTGTTCTGCCATGATTGAGTTTATAAGGATTTATGAGTTCCAACATAAATATGGATGGCAAAGTATGGGGACCTCATTCAAGTGGTAACACAAAAAGATACTAAAGGATCCTAAAGTCTAAAGACTCTAAAGGCTCCATTGCCTTTAAAGGTCAGAAAGTAACTTTTTTTTTTTTGTCGACATGACAGGCACACATTTATCGGCATGGTTAGAGCTGTCATAACATTTGAAGTGCCCTGTTACGGTTGAGTGGCACTGACATGTCTTACTTTGCTCCACTTAAGATGTGAACATAGTAATTCTGAGTTTTTGTGGGGAAACATAAACTGTTTGAAACCTACCAATGGCTTATTTTCAAAACGCGTCCATGAAAGGTATGTTTAAAATGTATAAAATGATATCAGTCTAACACCACTGCACTTAAGTAGGCCTAGTGCAGTTGCTTACCTTAAGTATCATCTCTGCACGGGTCATGCCCTTCACCACAATCTTGGTATAGCTGGCAGGTGCCTTGCGAAGTACCTGAGAACCTATGGAGGGCAGATCTAGCAGCACGGTCTTCAAAGAGTGTGCGTCCAGGAGGAGCTGGTTGGAAGGAATATACAAAATGAAAAGCCAGTCAAAAACAAAACAAAACAGGAGGCTGTACAGAGCTAGCAAAGCACTTAAGATGGTGACTAAAATGCAGCTGAAATGTGTTAATTAGCACGCACGTACTTGTTCTGCTCCCACCATGCTGATTGGCTTACATCTGAACAAGTGATTGATAAATTTGGGGATGAAAGAGCTAGAAAAGAGATGACAACATTCAATGGATGCATCGTCACTTCAGACTCATGTACCGAGAAACTAAGGACGTCTCGGGGCTATTACTTTGTGAATTTGATGCAGAATTGCGTGAAGTATTTGCGCGTGGAGGCCAAATTGTCTCTGATGATTGGCACGTTCTGCTTTATGTGCATGATGATTGAAGTCACGTAGGGACTCTGGTCACCGACATGCTCCACGCTCTGCCACGGCATCTGAGAGGAAAAGGGATTCACACACGCAAGTCACAAAAGCCTCCTCATAATATGCACTTCATGTTTTATTAAAGAGTGTTTGCCATAAGAATCGAAATGTAATAGTGCATCTGACCTTGCTCATTGCAGTGAGAGCAGGGTCACAGGCAGCATCAAGATCCTGAACGAGTAACTGGATACTATTCGAGATCACACTGGTAAAATAGACATGAGAAACATGAGAAAACTCAAATATGACAAGTTATCAAATCAGAGGCAGGCTGCTATTTAACTCATTTGCTCCCAATAACGTGTAAAAACGTTTTGTTTTTTTTAAATGTTTTAAGTGTCCCAAAGACGTATTTATACGTTTGTTTTTTTTATGCTAGAGCATACAGAAGGCTTTGATGCAGCCTCTCAAGAGCAAAGAACGGTTGCAGAAATGGTAATTACAGAAAAGGCCAGCAGGTGGCAGCAGAGCAAAGGAGATCAACCAGGGCCATGTTGAAAACAAGCTCAATTACTCAATTACTGATGAAGATTCATTCAAGCTCTCTTCTAATGGTAATTGCTGCAAAGCGGAAACAGATAGAAATACTTTTTTTTTTTTTTTCCTGATGAAAGAAGAGATTTTAATTTTTCTTTTGATAGGTTCCTCCAAGTTTTTATAGCAATAGAACACAATATTCTGTGGACCTTGCAAAATCAGTCAAAATCCAGTAAAACAGCCAGGAGTGAACGGGATTGCTTCAGTGAAAATGAGTTAAGATAAATTATATTTGATACATACGTGCTGAATGTATCCATCTCCCCAGTCAAATTAATTCTCTCCACCAGGATTTTATCCACTTTCTCTTTGAGTTTCTCTTCAAGCTGAAAAACAGCGCAAGATTTAGGACAGTATTACAGGAATATGTAACAGACATTCATTTGACCAACTTGTCTGCAAAAATACTTGGTAATGTTGCAATGAGTATTTTGTATGTTATTAATCCAGGTGAGGGAATTAATTCTCACAATAACTGCCCAAGCTGTCGACAGAATATTCACAAAATTCAGCTAATTTAACATTTTACGGAAATCCACTGCACATTGTGCTCCCCTTTTGCAATCCTCCTTACAGCTAGCAAAATGCACAGCACATTTCAAGAAATTCATTTCAGAAAACTGAAATGGACATGCCTGTTGCGTGGTAGCCAGGCAGTACTCGGCAGTGCTAAGGATGCTACAGATGAGGCACAGCTCGTCAACAGTGAACTTGGCTGCTTCTGGGCCTTCTTTTTCTTTCAGCAGACTGCTGATGGTCAGAACCCCACTGTTACTGCTCGACCTGCAGATGATACACAAAGTGACCGAGTGACAAATCAGTGAAGAGATGATTTGAATCAGTGGTTCTTAAACTGGGTTCGATCGGACCCCAGGGGTTTGGCGGAGGTCAAGACTCAAATGATTTGTGATGATGCACCCCGCTTGGCCATCATTGGCTGCAGGTGATCGTGTTACATTGCTTGGCCTGTCTGTGCTGCAGGAAATTTGGTGCAATCAGTAGTCGACTTGTGGCTCTTGTGATGGTACGTGGTGTGATTTCTTTATTACAGTAATCCCTTCATAATAACAATGTGGAGTAAAAAAAAAAAAAAAGTGATCGGACAAATATGTGCAAAAAGAATTAGAGATAGCCCGATAATTGGCCAGGCCGTTGATTGTGCATTTTGATGAATATCGGTATCGGCTTTTTTTTAAACATCTGATGGCCGATATAAGGTAAATCAAAAACCATTTTAATCTCGGGGAGCTATTTATTAAAATGTTCAGTTAATTTTGTAAGAATGCTGCTGGGACTATCTGAACCTTTTGTTTTTGTTTGACATTAAAACAAAGAAATGTGAAAATTTAAGATTTCAGGTATTTAAAATGTTTGGAAAAATGATTATTTACTGTAGAAAACTAGAGAGCTATGGCATTTACTTGCTTAAGATGCTATTCAAAATTTTAAGACATACTGATAACCTTGGGAGCTGTCTAAACATTGTTAGAACTTTAAAGGTATACTTGACTATTTGAAACATTTTCAGGCGTAAAGTTAATATTTTGTCTACAATTAATGTGGTAACTTCATTATTTTTCACGTACAATTAATACCTTTAAAAAGTAATTTTTCTACTTGCTGTCGACTGATGATGACATCACCTGTGCTGAGAAAGTAGGTAACAACCAATCAAGGCTGAGTTTACTGACCAAACCCAGAAAACAGGTGAGCCATGATTGGTTGTTACCTAAAGGAATTAATTGTACATGAAAAATAATGAAGTTATCTAATTCATTCTGAACTAAATACTAACTTTTCACTGCCGAAAATGATTCAATAAGTAAAGTATCCCTTTAAAAGGACGTCTATAGTCTAAGATTAAAAAACAAAAACAAAAAACAAAAAAAACAACAACTACATTTTGAAAAGTCATTGACTACTAATTATCGGTGTCGGCTCTAAAAAAAAACAACATATCGGTCTATCGCTAATAAGAATTTACATGTATAACAGAATGTATGGTGTTCCACAGGGTTCAATACTGGAGTCACTGCAGTTTTCATTGTATCTGCTGGGTTTCATCTTAAGAAAACAGTGGTGATCAAGAAAAACAAAGGAACACTTCCTTAAGATGCATGGAGATGGGGAATACAAGAACATAACATTTTCTGAATTCAAAGTGACGAGAGCCACTCTCCCTGTTCATTTTGGTTATAGAGCTGTCTTGAACTTGAAAGAAAAAAAAATTTTTTTTCAATGAAGAAGGATTCAGTGCATGTGCATAGGAAACTGATGGTGTTCAGTACCTCCAATAAGTTTAAGAATCACTGATTTAGACATTTGTAAGTCTTTAAGACTTAGCTTTTTGCATCTCGTAAGTTTAAAAGTTCATACTATGGTGGAACGATGAATAGTGTGCATGCAAATGTTGAGACACGACAGCAACAAGTGTATCATTAATAGCCAGAATAAAGTGATGTGATCACTCATGACCATTTATATCAAGCTTCTCTCAAGACGAAACCATGACAAAATTGCAAAAATGAGGTCATAACTCGTGGCATAAGACAAGTGGGACTGAGCGCACCATTGAGAGTTTGTTTAAGTGATCACATATGGTCGACAATATGGCATACATTAGTCAGCGAGCGCATATGTGTAATAGCATGTTTGCATATGTGCAACACAAACAGCATAATTGTATATGTAGTCCTGTCAGTGATGATTTCTAGTGTGCTTCGTGATCCAAATAATTTTATTACAATTTGCGCACTATTGCCATTGCATAACCCACACCAATTGCCATGTTACTGCTACCCATTAAAACACGGCAAGTACTGAAGCTATTCTATTTCAAAATGAATTCTCAAGTGGTTTTATCACCATGCAAGAAGAAAGACCACATATGGGTGTGACAAATGTGGATTAAATTATGTTTCAGTTGAACAGAACTAATGTGATCTTACTTAGGCAGATTGCCTGAGAGGATCTTCCAGGCATACTCCCGCAGGAATTTCTGAAAGATGGTTGTGAGGGCAATCATGGGCTCCCCAGTGCTCAGCTGGGAGCACTGGACCATGCACTTCTTGTAATAGACAAAGAGATCGGCACAGCTTGGCAGCACAGCGCCACCCTCGTCTGTGGCAAGCTTGGGTGGGCCCTGTGCTCGGAAGTCAGCCACAAACCTGTCGATCAGTTCGCCTAGGTTCCTGCAACAGGCACAGACACAGCACCAGATGGGTTAACAGGCAAGCATATAAAACATTTATAGTGAGGCCTCTGGATTTAATTGACACCATTTAAAATTGTGCACAACAACCATGCAATCACAGCTCTTCTAAAACTGCATTCATTTTTGTTGGAGAAACCACTACGACCTACGGAAAGGATGGACTATTAGGGGAAAAGTGGAGGCTGGTGGCAGCAACAGAAGGGAAAATCTGGGAAAAGGGAGAGAAATGAAGAAAGCCAACAAACAAGGCAAGAGCAGACTAAAAAGGGGGGCATCAGAAATGAAGAGGTGGGGATTAAAAAAAAAAAAGTGGTTGCTGAGGCAGCAATTTCTTCAAGCTCTCTCGCTCTCTCAGCGTCTGTGGTCGTGTAGCTAATGGGAAACATTTCTGCCACAACCAAGTCAGTGGCATGTCCAGGAACAAGAGATGGAAAGACAGACAGGCCAGTGAGGTGGAGAGCAAGAGGGGTGTGTGTTAGTGAATAACGAGAAAATGGGAAACAAGGAAGCATATGTCAACTTTAAACACCATCTATCTCTGATTACGCGACTCGTGCATACGTATACAATGTTCCCTCATTTATCGCGGGTTCATATTTCTCGGCCTCGCTGTTCCGTGGATTTTTTACAGCTTGCTTTTTTATTTTTTTTTCCTTTAACAGCGTGCTTTTTGGTTTGCTTATTTTTTTTAGTTTGCGCGTAGCCGTATCTCTCGAACCCTACGTCCGACTGGGGACATAACGACATCCGCGGATTCGTCTCGATGAGACCTTTCAAACGGTGTATGTCCCGTCGCTCCACGACATTGCATTCCGGAAACACAAAATATATACAGTGTTCTATGATAAGTAAATAAAAAAAAAAAAAACATACTTTTTTTGGGGAACAATAAAACAACATGTATGATGAATGAAAAAGCATTTATACAGTAATAAAGTAAAAATCATACCAAAACGAAAAGAAATATATAATAAACGAGAAAAAAAAATATATATATATAAAATTAATGGGATTTTTTTTTTTTCTTTCTTTAATTAACGTGGATTTCCATTATCGTGGGTAGTTTTTGGAACGTAACACCCGCGATAAACAAGGGAACACTGTATATAATATATGTGAGTGAACGTATTTGTTGCTCACTTGTCTTGGGATTCTATGTAGACATATAGATGAGGCTCAAAGCACTTGGAGACAATACCATGGAAAGGATTCTCAGGAGTCTTGGGCTTTCGAGGCTGCAAGAATGCAACAAACACAGGCATTAATGTAGTAGAAATGACAGGCATAGTCCGATTACCGGTTCACCGTGGTTTTAAAATGTCAAGGTTTCAATTACAGTCTCTCACTACTTCGCGGTTCACTTATTATGGATTCACTCAATAGTGGAATTTTACCCCCCACCCATTTTCAATAGTGAGTACCCCATGAAATCATTTATGCTGCTATTTTGTACTTTTTAAAAATATTTGAGTAAATATAAACAACTCTTTCTTTCATTCAAACACAATCACATTTTAAATAAAATAGAGCATATTTGGTAAAATAAGAAACGCGTACCATGATAACTTAAAAAAGAAAAAAAAAGATATTTTTCTTCTTTTATTTATTCTGAGCAAGTCAGTGTCCCATCACTGGTGAGTGGTGAGCTATTTGTTTGTTTTTTTGTTTTTGTTTTTTGTTTAGCACAGATGCCAGTTACTCATACTCAAGGCATGTCTCATTAATCCCCCTCCCCCCTACACACACACCTCCATGCACTGCACTTGCAGGAGAAGTAGAAGAACAAGTTAATTGAAGGCAATTAACTTGAATGAGGCTGCTCATTTACGCAACTCCGCCAGAAGCGATGATTATGGTGACATACTTTATTACTTCACGGAAATTCACCTATCACGGATGGGCGTGGTTGGACTGTTAAAATTGTGTGTCACCGGTAATGCGCTTTTCTTTTGTCTTGTTTTAGAGGCAACTTGTAGGCAGCTGCAATATGATTGACTGCTTGCAGATATCACTTAAAAAATTGCCTCATTGAAGTTAATGAAAAGAGGCAAGACACTTTTTTTTTTTTTAAATTCCTTCTTGGGTGAGCAGAGAGCGGCGGGGTAAGCAGTTACAGGGCCAGGAGTGACTCAGGGAGATGGCAGTGGGCAACTGTGCTAACTCCAGCATAGTTACGGATGCCTTTTTGCTGTCGATTAATGTGCTTTATTCTCCCCAAAAAAAAAAAAAATAAAAATCACAGTACCAGCTGAGATCAGAAATTCACCAGTCAATGCCAAATTCAGACATGAATAAACTTTCTGCAACCATTTATAAACGACAAACAGCATCAAAAACACACACTGAAAACTTTATATAGCACACATTTTGCATCATAAATAAGACAAGAACCTAGCTATTGATTAGGAAAGTATACACTAGTACAATTAGTTTTTATTGAAGCTCATCTCACCTTTGCCAGATCTCCATCTTTGTCATCTTTCACAGTACTCTCATCTTCACCTTGATCATCTTCCAAGAAAGGATTAGAGGGGTCTAAAGGGCTTTCTGGCCTCTTCTGCTGCTTAGGAAAAAAAACAAAAAAAAATCTGGTTACATAGCTCAATCTATGTTAAAAATCCAGGGACTGGGGAAATAGTTTTGTTGAATTTATGGAAAATTATCCAAAGGGCAATGTTTCAACATTGCCCAGTTTCGATTATAAAATCCTATCTTCTAAAGTGTACAGAACCAAACCAATTCTTTATTTGTACTAAGCAAAAAAATCATTGAGTCAAAATGCAGGACTGAATTTTCAGTAATACTCACTATTTATTGTATAGCCTCTACATGCCAAATGACCAAAAGGTTCATTGACAGATATGCAGAGAACACACAGTTTGTGAAGGATACCAGATTTTAGGACTCAATACCAGGACCACGAGGCACCAAAATTAGCATTTTAATAATGTAGTTACAGCTGGGTGGCTAATTTATTTTAGGGATTAATACTAATTTATTTGTCAGGACGATTAAACTCCTTAAATTGTTTGTTTTAGCCACTACCATATTTCAAAGTACGTCGCCGCTGATGTGCACTGCTTATACTATCAACAGGGTTGACTGTTCCCATCTCTCTAGCGTCATTTTCCCAGAACCTTAATTCCTTAGAAACAGACAACATGAGCGGAATCATTTTCACACTGTTTTCCATCTGACTAGAAAGAAGCCTTGTGGAAAGCAAAGCAACCGTGCCCATTTATATGTTGCAAAAGCAGTGAGTTATTGACATGTTGAAAACATCTAACCTGACTTATATGCTTTTCAGCCTCAAATAAATTGCATCACCTGTGCAACTTTGCATGAGAAAAGGCTGCAAGAGAGCTGGAGGTGGTGCAACTCTGACACTGTCCATATGACATATGGAACAGCTGTGCCGTGCTCAGTTATCTTACTAAGGACTGTGTTTTGAAAAAGGGACATTGTGGCAACAGGAACCACTTAGATTCACATTAATGAATAATATTAGGGGTGTCAAAAATAGTATGTTAATTTTAAGTTAATTTAGAGATCACCAATTTTTATTTTAACCTGCGATTAATGACTGCCCCTTACTTGGAAAGCCTGTACTTCACGCCAAAATTTAACAGCAATAAATTTAATAATAATGAATATATTTGTGGAGAAGTTGTAATTTGCAATTTTTAAAATTTGCAGAATTTCACAAGTTATTTCATGTTAAAGATTAGATAGCTCTCAATATGATAAGAAAACACAAATCACAAATGTTTTACAAATGCAATATTGCCATCTAGAGGCAGGAAAAATTACCTCAACACAAATCAATATCACATTTGTTTTTTTACAGTATAGTACATCTTCTTAATTTTAACTCAATTTTATGAATTTAGGAAATTACTGTATTAATAACGAAAAGATGCAGCCCTATTTCTATTAGTTGAACATTTTTCCACTTTTATGTTAAAAGTATGAAAACTTAGAAAAAAAAATTATTGTATTTTTTATTGTACATTTAGACCAGATATAAAAATTGTGATTCATGGCGAGTGACTATTTAAGTCATGCGATTAATTACGATTGAAGATTTTAATCGCCCCTCAATAATATTTACTGTGATTATTAGGGGTGTTAAAAAAAAAATCGATTCGGCGATATATCGCGATACTACATCGCGCGATTCTCGAATCGATTCAATAAAAAAACAAATCGATTTTTTTTTTTTTTTTTTTTAAGAGCTCAGAATTGTTCATTCGGTAGTCTTAAAGGAACACTTTACTTATTGATCCATTTTTAGCAGCAAAAAGTTGCTACTTTTTCAATAATTAATTTGGTGACGTGATTATTTTTTTATGTACATTTAATAACTTTTAAACCGATGTTAAAATGAATCGAACGCCGGCATGTTTGTTACATGTGACTAAATAACCCGGATGTTTACGTCACTAGTGTGTAAACGCAACACTATGGAAGCACTATGCAACGCAGCCGTGCATCTAGCGTCAAACCCGGAAGGATTAAACCTTATCGCTTCGAGCCAACACAACAAAATAACCCTACCGAAGGAAAGTCTGCCTTGGATGTGAAAGTTGTGGCGCCAGATGGTCTTTTCGGGCACAAAATAAACTTTAACGAACGAGTGAATCAGGGGGGGGGGTGTTCGTGCGGGAGCTGCACATGAATGGACAATCCGCTAATGAATGTGTGCTGTCTGGAAATGAAAGAACTCGAGGATCGGTTCCTTGCGGACAATCTCAACTGCATCCCGGAACATCAGACATTCAACATGGCAATACTAAATAGACATTCTCAGGATAGCTTTGGTTGCGATGAAAGATGTGAAGAAGAAAAGTCTTGGATGAGCCAATATCCAACAGGTAAAGTGACACACAGTACGAGCAATGCAAAACGTGTGGAACTGACGAAATATTTCAGGAAAAAGAAAAAATAGTAAAATTAAATGTATCGTCGTTACAGCACCCAACCTCCCCTAGCTGTTTTTTTTTTTCTTTTTTTGCGTAGCGTCCCGATGCGGTCAGGCCAGCCGCCACTCGAAAAGACGAAGTCAAGCCAGCCGCCCCAACGATTGTTAATACTGTGCATTACGGTAACGTGCCGACGTGCCCCTGCGTTGGCCACCTTCAAATGAATTATGAAATAAAACAGTCCGTGCAGTATAATAACGAATGCCCCCCCCCCACCCCCGAAACATGCCTACCTTTCGCTTTACATTTGCTTCGCTTCTCCGAGATCTTTCAGTGGCCGTAGGGAGACCTCGATTTGTGCTGACAGTTGGTGATAGTGAAGGCTCCGTGTTGCTAGCAGTTGCGGCTCCTCCATCGGCTTGATTATTTCCCACGTCTGGTTCTTTAAAGATACTCGGTACTGCGTTGGGCTTTAGTATTAGGCGTGTGGCGTACCCCATCTCAAATTGTAACATATATTCGAAGTCCTCATGCCTGAAATGTTCGCTGCGCACACGCCTGCTTGTCCTTCGGGAGGTTGACAGCACTTAGCAAACAAACCATTGTCTACTCAAGTAGCTTTTTTTTTTTTTTTTGTGTGTGTGTGAATCGATTTTTAAACTTCCATTTTTAATGGAAAAATATTCAACAAAACGTCTGACTTCGGGTTAGGATTCACACCTTGAGCATGGAAGAATGTTATATGAACGGAACATTAAGCCTTAATATTTTATTTTAATGCTGTTCAAACATGAAACAGATTACAACCTCTATAAGACTGAAATTTCAGATAAATAAATAATACATTTTCATATAAATCTTACACTCTACAAGCTTACTGATTAGTATTTTCTAAATTTGAATGAAAAAAAATCGCAACAATCAATTCGTATCGGGATTAATCGGTATCGAATCGAATCGTGACCTGTGAATCGTGATACGAATCGAATCGTCAGGTACTAGGCAATTCACACCCCTAGTGATTATTCTTGTGAATATTGATGCAAGTCATTGCTGGGAAAACTAACTGGAAAATTGTATTAGGAGAAATAAAGATATCTCAGAAGGTGGACACAAAGACCATATACATCACAATATTATTTTTTTGACATCTGATAAGTGTGCTGTTTGATTTTTTTTTTGATGGAGAGCATGACATGACAATATTATTGTCATGTGCTCTTTCTATAAGCGAAAGGGGGAAAATTGCGATTTTGTGAAAGAATTGGGGATTTTATTCCAAGGCCATACCCCCTGCTCTAAATGAAGATAGAAAATTCTGTCTGACATAATGTCCAACAGAAGCCTGCCTGTGCTTGTTCTTACCACAGGGGCATCTGTCAATGTGCATCCCGTGAAGCGTTTTGCCAGCAGACCTTCGAAGTTTGTAGTCCTCTGAATGGCAAACAGAAGAAGCTTCACTTCAATCTCCTTGGCTCGTGTTCTCATTACTTTGGAAAGCTCCGCTCTTTTGGGGAGAAAAAAAAAAAAAAAAAAAAAAAAAAAGGATGCATATACAATTTGACACATAAAAACGGAATGATTTGCACTTTTATTGAAGTATGGTGGTTCCCCGCAATTGGCAGGTGATGGGCAGCGAGCCCTGCCATGAGTAGTGAAACTCTACCCTATATTAGGGATGTCACAATCTTCATAATGTCATGATATGGTAGTAAAAGAGCCTCGGTATCATTGTGGTCTTGTCTCTGTATAAAATAATGAGCCACTAAATATTAGAATGTCATTTAGCATGGCTGCTACGGCGCTATTTTCACTTCGTTCTTACAGTATACACACATTGGCTGCATAACCATGTGATGATCCTTCAATTCATATTAGTTCTCCTCAAAGAGAACGAATAGCAATTGGAGGACACATTGATCCTCGACATTTAACAGATCGCAGGATCCTGCTGGGGCAACGCCTCATTTTCAGAATCGATTGGGCGAGAGTCACCCCATGACTCACGATGTACCTGGCGCTCAGTTCCTAATTTTGAGCTACTGCATAATGGACAACTATTTTATTGTCCACTTCACGTGATTCACAAACCAAACTGGTTAAAAGTTGGAAAAATTGATGACAGTTAGAGTATGTGGAGTTTTGTTTTGTTGAAAACAAAGACTCAGTGGAGCGCAAAAGCCCGCACTCAATTGGGAAGGAACGTACTCTTCCAACTGTGGTGATGTGTGAAGCTTTGTTTGATACACATGCAGCTTAAAAAACAACAACACCACTTTCAAAGGACACTCAGGGGAGAAAAAAACAGAACTCCCGGGGCTGATACTAAAGCAGAGGTATTGGTTTAGTGGATTCCATTTTACTACACCTGGCAAAGTGAAATCTTGGGAGTACTTTTGGCGCTACAAGCAGGAGCAAGGCAGGTTTTGTTTAGGGGAGAAGTTTGATTATGAGTCACTTTTCTAATGTACCGGTTTGACATCGCCCGACCTTACTCCACGCTGCGTGGTCATTTTTCCATTGTACATTTTTGCAGGGCCATGCAGTTACTATAGAACCGCTTTTCAGAACCTCCTAAGAGGTGTTTCTACAGGACAGGCTGAGCAGGGCCGTGACATCACTGTTATCTGATTGGCCGAAAGATGCGACCTTATTCTCAACTCACACTCATTTCCTGGTTAAGCGAACGGGACAGAGCTACCTGCCGCAAAGTCATAAAAATAAAGTACACTTACCGGTATATTGTGTTTTACAACAATAAGGAACCTTATTGACAATTTCATACGTGGATGAACAATGGATAAAATAGTGAATCTTGTGGTAAACATTTTAGCGAGTCTTTCGGAGTTGCTGCCGCTAGCGGCTCATCGTTGTCAACCTCCGGCGTCTGAACCAGTTTTAAAAGTAACTAACAACAAACAACAACATACTACTACTTCTATTGTTTCTTCTTCCATTTGTTCTTCTACTTTCTTTTGGCGGTTGGGAAATACTTTTGGTGCATTACCGTCACCTTCTTAACTCATTTACTCCCAATAGCGTATAAATATATATATATTTTTTTAATGTTCTAAGTGTCCCAAAGACGTATTTATACGTGTTTTTGTTTTTTGTATGCTAGAGCATACAGAAGGCTTTGATGCAGCCTTTCAACTGCAAAGAACGGTTGCAGAAATGGTAGTTATTACACAAACGGCCAGCAAAGGAGATCAACCAGGGCCATTTAGAAAAAAAGCTCAATTACTTTGAATTTTAAATAGATTTGTGAAAACTGATGAAACTTAGCTCTTTTCTAATGCTAATTGCTGCAAAACGGAAACAGAGAGAAACATTTTTTTTTCCTCACTTTAATCTCTCTTTTGATAGGTTCCATGCTTTTATAGCAATAGAACACAATATTCTGTGGGCCTTGCAAAATCAGTCAAAATCCAGTAAAACAGCCGGGAGCGAACGGGACTGCTTCTGTGAAAATGGCTGGGAGTGAATTAGTTAAGTGGCATCCAACACAACGCTAAAAGGTGCAATAATAACCTTTGGCCACAAATTAACACAAGATTCTAGTTAAGTTAAGCCATTTTTAAAACTAAAAAGAAAATATGTCCGTAGTTAGAAACACAAGTTTTAAATCCATCTGGAACCCCTTTGCTTATAACACGATTAGGAAATGAGGATGTTGGGTGCGAGTTTGAGCTTTAGTGTCCTTGGTCTCCGTTTTTCTGTTGTGTTCATTCATAATGTATTTTTTTACTAGATTTATACTTTAGCACAATTTATAGTACAAATGAAACAGTCTCTCTTAACTGAAAAGACTGAACTATATTTACTGCTGTGTCACCACCATTGAAGTTGGCCACCTAAAACAACTGAATTGAAAATTGCCACACCACCACTATGCTTCACTGTCCCATATTCATTTTTCACTTTCTGCCAGTGATTCAGTGTATTTAATTACATACTCATCTAATCAGTCTTGCTGATTTTGTGTTGTCAAAGGTCAATGAAAAGCTTTTAGAACTCTACCTGGTGATGTGGCAGAATTCCACTGCAATACGTTCTGTCATGCACCACTCCTCTGGAAACATGCGTCCATATTTTTCTTCATAGTCGACTAGTTGCCGCTTGATCCAGGCATAGCGTCGATCAATCTTATCTAGCCATGCGACCTAAAACACATGGTAAAGCACTTCTTCATACACACTATCATCCAAAACCACATGAATCATTCAACATTTATAGCAATCTATAAAGTAGGCTAAGAAATTTTTGTTAATGACGTTTACTCACATCTTGGTTTTCCTGAAAGAGTACAAGGTACTCTGAGAGATGCTGACGGATGAACTTTTTCATTATCTCGTGTTTGATGCGTGGGTCAAGAACATTTGCAACCAGACAGGCATCCCTCAAGACGTTACTTGGCCCACCTGGCCTCTGTGACAGAAAAAAAAAAGATCAAGAACACTTTTGCTTTTATTTTTATAAAGGAGAGTAAACCTTAGAGTCATATTTGAAAAGATGACATGTGGCATGCGTTTACCTTGGAGCCCTGGGAAGGGAATGCTTCTTCAAAATCTGCCAGGATCTGAGTGCCCAACTCACTTTGTGCTGCTTTTACTCTACAAAAGGACAAAGTGCAAATTCAGTCGAAATATAAATGCGTTATATTCATTTATGCTCCCATTAACTTGCCATTTGGTGTGAATGAAGTCATATGCAAGATTTGTAAACTCAAATGAAAGACTGAAACTAACTTATGTTAATTTCAGTGCGTCATATCTCAGGCCGGTATAAGGTCATTCAGAGTCTGAAATATAGTGTACTGATGTTATTTTCCAAAATATGTCGAGAAAGCTTTTAAGTCAGGCAGGCAGTCCCAATTGTGTCACTTGAAATGTTTAAACAGTGCAACTTCCAAAGTTGAATATTTTCTGGAAAATGCCTCAAGAGTCCCTTGAGCATTTGAACATTAAACCATCATCATGCTTGAAATGATGTGAGACGCCAGCAAGTTTTGTGAAATTTTAGCTCCAGAAGTGTCTTTTGGTTCTTTATTTGTGATTCCCCCACAACTGGTCATCGGTCATCGGAAAGGGTGCCACAGAGGGAGAAATGCAAGTAATGAAATTAAATAGCAATTTCAAACACAAATTAATGTTGTCAGTCTGATGCAAATATACATAGAATTAAGAAAAAAAAAATGCAACAAATATTTTTCAACCATGTTGACATTGTTGAGCCTACAATCACGTAAACGGTGCAAATTTACATAGCAACCTCAAAGTTTTATTTATAACTTTTATTTGCGCTTTTAAAACCGGCTTCATTGTCAAATGTTTGCACGGGAGTGCAGTTATAAAATTTTGCTTGTCCAACCTCAGAATCTGTACTGAAACATTTTAGAAGCTTCATTTGTCCAGTCTTCTTTGTGCTTCATGCTGTTAACCTGTTCTGTTTGGTTTCTCTGCATTCATTACTCCCCCCTCTCAGATTTCTTTACATTCCCATCTGTTTCTCCTGAAGAGTAACTTCTTCCACGCAGCTGTTGTCTGGTATTCAATACTGTCTGCCACACCTAAGTCAAAACTGAACAGATGGCCATCTTTCCTGATTAAGCGGATGAAAACTACTCTGAACCTGGAGTTCAGCCTTGTCCCATCTGATTCTAGAGTTGCTGTAAAATGAGGCCAATGAGACCTAGAAGGATTTTGCACTGATGTAAGCAACTGCACGCATGCATGTGTTAAGTACTTGTATGAGGTACCTCTCGGAGAGCTGCCTGATCTGTGGTATGCCCATATACTTGTGGAAGTGCTCAAGTACGTTTACGACTCCTTGCAGGAGATTGGCCACCTCACCGTACTGCCTTTTCCTCGTCATGGCCCTTAAACAAACAAACAAACGCCTCAGTTTATTTTTGTGTATCACTGTCGATGTCCTCATATTTGTAAATAAAAGAAATGTAACACATCAAGCATCATCATTGTACTCACTCTAAAGAGTCCACACCTCCTGCTAACATATGTAGGTGGTTCAGTGTGGTGATAGATGTAGTGAGGTGGCGCTTGGCATGGTCCAACTGCTTTATGTCCCTGGTAATCTCCTTGACCTAAGCAAACAGAGGAAGGAGTCGAGCAGGTTGGGCAAATCAAAGGCAGGGAAAGGACAGCAAAGAGAAACTGTACTGAGTAACATGGCGGGCGTGTTTGCAAATGGAAATACACAGCTAAGATAAAGAGCAACAGACATGCTGGTCTGAGAACTAATTGCTTAGAAATCCTGAGGGAGGGTCTACCCCCCACTTCCAATCCTTTCTTTACTCACTGCATTCATTCTAAAACTTCCCCTGATACATAAACATACTCACACAAAGGCTGCCCACTGTTATTTATCATAATTGATGGAAGGTGCAGATTGTTGTCTGGATGTGTGTGCGAACATACCATTTGTTCAGACTTCTCTGCCTTGTCCTTGATGTCTTTGATTTTTCCAAAAAGCTGCTGGATTGCTACCTGGGCCTCTTCCAAAGCCTGCATAAATCAGATACGTCAATATTAAAAATAGAAGATAAGTTATTCAGGGGTTTTGAAAACTAACACTCAGATCTGTTAAAATATCAGGAGTGCATGAGTACAGAAAGGAACTGGGAAGTCAATCAATTTACATTTCACAAATTAATAATAATATAAAAACTAGGGGTGTCAAAACAAGTGTGTTAATTTTGAGTTAATTTAAAGGTCCTTTAACGCCACTATTTTATTTAAACATGCTATTACCGGTAATAACTGCCCCTTACTTGGAAAGCTGTACTGGGGGAATTCCAGTAGCAAATTAGTGGCAGAAAAATGACCTCAACACAAATCAATATCACACTCATTTTTTTTTTTTTTTTTTTTTTTTTTAAGAGTACAGTACATCTTTTTAATTTTAACTCATTTTCATTTTTTATCATATCCACCAGATCATCCATACATCATCAGTTAAGGATCTGTATGAACACTGAAACGAGTTATCCTTACACATTTCAACACACCATCTATTCTAAACCATTGAGGCTGTTATAAAACAAAGTCATATATTAATCTGTTTTGGTTTAATATAGATTATGTTACGGCAATTTATCACATATCTTAATGTGTTAGGGGATGGGGTGATTTGCTTTGTGTGTGGGCGGGAGTTTTGGCACCATGTGTGAGGTTGGTTGCTACGGCATAGATTGTTAGCAAAACTCCCAAGTACAACGTAAAGCTGGTAGCCATCATTGGCCTAAAGTACATGAGACTGAGCCAAATTGGCAGCAATTTAAATAAGACCAGCATAAGCGGTGGTATAAATGAAACAACTGCTGAATTTTGGTCTGTTTCTCCGATCATAAACTGGGTGGGTGGTTGTGCGATGGTTGCCGTTGAACTGCGGTCCTGCTATCAAAGTCTGGGTCTGATTTGTAGGCATCACTTTTAAGACATAATTGGCTTAAAGTACATGAGACTGTGAGCCTAATTGGTAGTGATTTGGCTAGCGAAATCTATGTTTTAAATGAAACAGCACTTGAAATATGGTCTTTTTCTGTGATCCTAAATTGGATGGGTGGTTGAACTATAGTCATGCTATCAAAGTCTGGGACTGATTTGTCGGAATCACTTTCATTCACTCTCACAACGAGCTGTGGCTCCAAGTGAAAAATGATCCCGCTAATCTTGCTTGTAATGTCAGGCTCAGTCTAATTGGCCAACCGGGCACCGACTCAATCGAGGCAAAGGGCCATGAGACTCAGCTCAACATGAGGACCGTCACTATCAAGGTTAAAGAGATAATTCGAGCTCTGATAGCCTATAAACGACAGACACAATTTAATTATATAAAGTTAGAGTCGTAAAAAAGTTGGGGTGTTGTTCTAATATTTCAGCATCATAAACATTGCCCTCTAATATGGAGGTTTATGAGTTCGAGAGATGCAGAAGTCGCATTGAAAGTTAAAAAAAAAATAAAATAAAATAATCGATTGAGTGCAGTGATTGCCTCAAAAGGTTGTGCAACAGAATATTAAGTAAAGGGCACAATATCATATTTTTGTGCAGGCTTGTTTCATGACTTTGTTGTTGTGTTTAAATAATATTTAAATAATTCTGTTGAACCACTATTTAAAAAAAAAAAAAGCAACGTCTCATTTCCATTGCTTATTTTTCATTAAATTGCCTTTTTTTTTTTGGCAGACTCAAATTATTTCTGAAACTACTGTCCATTTTTCTTTCATAAACAGAGGGGTACCGACAACATATGTGCATTGTGAGTAACATCTGGCACCAGATTTCCACACGCAAACACGAACAAAGAAAAATGTGCGTTTCTACAGTAAGTACAGCTTACAAATGAGCTACAATATATCAACGCAAGTTCAATCCTACATTTTCAGCATTTTTAAGAAAGTCTACTCAAGATCATGACAGAAATACATAGGAGAGATGTTCTTTGTCCCACAAAGTACTTCGTGGCTCACCTTCATACTATGACATCTTTCTGTGACTATATTTCCAAGAAACTTGTTGGGAGCTGAAGTTAGGCATTACATTTACTAAAAGGGCCACATTGAAACACAATACTGTAATATAATACAACTTTATTTGCAGAGGACTTCAAAAACAACCTTCAATGCAGATAAGGTGCTTAGTCTAGCTGTGTAATCAGTTGTGTCAGTTCCTGAGGAAGAACTATACAGACTTCGATCACTTCTGTTGTTGTATGTTTGATCATATAATCAGAAAAGCTTTTGTCAAAATATTTTAACATACTGTATGACCTGATAAATATATAGCTTTGCAATAGCGTTCACTCTTTTAAACTTTATCTTGTTCAGAATTGTTTTTCTTTACTTAAGCCTAACAACACATACAGAAATACATAAACTTTTCTTTTTTGTCTTTATTTGGGGGGGGGGGGGAACAAAAAACAAAACAAAACAAAGGTAAACTGCATGTCTGCTATTTGATCTGGCAGTTTGATGAATGGGAGTTCCCCAGAATTTTAAAGAACTTCCCCATAGGTGATCTTAAAGAAAATCTGTACATCCCGAGGAGCCAAAATCCTTCAAGGCTGCAATTGTCACTCATGCAGGCACAGCCAAATCAATCTGGCTTGCTGCCTTGTGCTCATTTCCTGTATTTAGCCCAGAGGAAAGCAGAGGGAGACCACTGCCCAGCAGGCGCCTTCATGCCCGAGATGTTATCTGCCTTTCCACACAAACACAACAATGTATGCCTTCAACGTCAAATAAGCAGGACCTCCCATCGCAAACAGTCAGTATTGAGGTATGCTAAAGGGGAGAGACGACCTCCTTCAAAATGTTTAAACAAGCAAAGAGAAATCATCAACTCTCCTTGACATGAATTTAAAGTAGTAGGAGCACAGGATTTGTTTAACTTGAGTTAAACACAAGAAAATCAATGAACCTAGTGGAATTATTTTGACAGTTGAAACATTTCCCTAGCAATTGCATAGCATTCCATACAAACATTATTAAGTGCTACACTTTACACTAAAAAAGGATTACTGAAAAAGCACCTCCCCGCCCCCAATAGTGTGTCTGCAAAAGTGATCTAAGCACAGCTGCAGTTGATAGGATTCTGAACTGAAAAACGTAATACATTATGCTGCTTGTGTCCCAGATGTTACTTTAAATGACAAGTGCAGATAGCAGCATTGTTAGAAAGGCTTAAAAGAACTATTCAGTGTCAGAATGAAGAAATAAATGGATCTGTCAAAGACAGAGCGAGGGGATGATACGTGTGGAAACAAAAACAGTCTCTGAACTGCCTTTTCTGACAACATGAAATATTAAAATTTTACATTAAATATTAACATGAAGCTTCTTTGACAAAAAGGCCCCTCAACATGCAAGGAGCAAGCAGTTTGAGGACAATATGCCAGAATTTGCACTTGAACAAACAATAGCATGTTACTTATGATATTGCATGGGCCTGGATATTCTTTATTGATTGTACAAAATACTTCTTGAATTTTAGGCTGTTTTGCTCGACGTGAAGATTGAGCCACTCCCTGTGAAGGTTGTGAATTTTTGTTTTGTTTTATCTCATGTGATAAATAGTATGCTTTGTATATAATGAATTGGTGAAACGTATGACGACACTTTTGCATGTTACTATTTGGATAAAATTTGTGGAAAATTCAATGAATATATTGGGGAAAATACGATACTTCAAGAGCTCATCTGTAACAAGTTAGACTTTGGAGCCAGAGTTCCCCAGTTTGAGTCTGTCATGACTCGAGTCATGCAGGAGATTTGTTTGGGGTTTAGTCTCATGTCTGGGTTCACGCCTGGGTCAAGTGTGAGTTCATGACCTATTAAGTTGAGGTCAAGTGCCTGTTTTGGACTGATGTAACTATCAACTAGTTTCAACTAGTTTTAGGCTATGTGATGTCAAGGGTCTTTAATGCTATGTGATGATATGTGGTGAGAAGAATCTATAATGCTATGTGAT